>NW_028296887.1:0-214919 GCF_055471065.1 Atractosteus spatula
TTTTCTGGAACAAGTTGTTTCTGAACTTCAAGAAATTCATACAACTTCTAAAAGATAAAATACAAATCTTGCTTATCAGGACAGAAGAAATACTGCAAGAAAAAGCAGGTATTTTTTCTCCTTTTAATGAAAAGTGGAGCAAAACAACGGCAGTGCATCTCCGTCGGCTTGATTTAGTTTAATACAAGTATTCACTTCCTTTTTTGGAAATTACAGCCTGCGAAAGATGAAATAAAGTTCTTGGTTATTCTTGGTCAGTGCCGAAGAAATACTGCCGGCTGGCAGGAAAATGCCAGCATTTTATTTTCTTTAACTACAAACATGTGAATGGTGAAATGCAACGGGAGTGTGTCTCTGTACAGCTATTAAACAAAGGGCTGGTGGTTCAAGCCCACTCAGGGACGCGCTTCGGATTGTTTCAATGTGAACATAATCTCCGCTAAAAACCCTCTTGAACTTTGCAGGAAATGAGTGTTTTCACATGTGGAATTTTATCTTCAGCTGGCTGTAGGGAGAATGCCTTATACACCCTTTGTGTATCCTTAGCAAAAATATTTTAAAATTATAACAGAGTTGTTGGAGAACTTGACAATCCTTGACAATCATTATTAAATGAGCACTGAACAAATGTACATTGATATTTTTGTTGTATGTACCCTAATTTTAAAATATATAAACATAATTGTGCTGATATGGATGTTCATTTGAAGGATTTGAGGAATCTATAAAGGATCTCAGAACAACCAAAGAAACATTTGGGCATCTGCGTATTTGTAAAGATTAAAGTGCGCCGTAAGTGTGAAGTTTGCATACACGAGAGAAGAAATCAGTTTCAATGCACTTCATTAAACTGATGGCGTGCTTATCAATTGTGTATAGCAGAGGATGGCTCTGATCCATCAATCTCTGGGTTATGGGCCTAGCACGCTTCTACTGCGCCACTCAGCTATGTTTAACACAACTGCTTATGCACCTGGGATGAAAAGTTTCAACGGTAAACGCAGACGTCACTGAGCACTTGGTCTTTTGTAGTACAAATCATCACAGGCTGCTCTACAAGGGCGTGTCTTCAAGATCGTTGAGAACCAAAGCTTCTGCCTTCGTGGCTACTGATTCTTTCGTCGTTAATTCCCAAATCTTCAATGAGAATCAGTGAAACGAAAACCAAACACATGTACACACTCGCGTCCTACCGTGAAAGAAAAATGATGGAAGCATTTGCGAAAAAAACAAGAGTAGTCTGAACAGCTCCAGCCTATCAACTGCTCTACAAAGTGATCGCTACCTCCACCCCCAGTTTATAACACTGAAAATGATTCAGGAAGCACAGCAAAGTTCTAAAAGCAGTGGTTGAAAAGCGTCTAGATACATAAAATGACAATTTCTCAAAAGTAAAATCTTCATCTTTTAAATATTGTCATCCATTTATTTTCGTTTTTCTCTTTTTTTACATAACACGCTTTCGAGAAATAGACTGTCTTGTAATGAAGGCTGCATTAGAAAATGTGTATCTAAATTAAAATCGGGTTTATGACTTCTGCGTTTTTCAGCTTTCTTAGCGCTTGGATCTCGATTCACATATTGCAATGAAACCAACAGGGGAGTAAGTTTTCCTTTTCTAAATCAAAGGTGATCTGCTCACAAGGAAGTATAAAAACTTCAGCGTTTACTTTTTGAAGACCGCAAATTGTGGAAACACTATTGCTTCATAAGCTAATAAGTAACGTTTCTGAGCACGCATTGTGTTACTAATGCTGTTATTAATAAAAAAAGCTTAAATTCATATAATGGAATTTGGACGGCTCAAAGTAGTCTATTCCTTGTACAACTTTACTTGCCCGTTGAGTAGAGTTTAAAGCAACGGCAGCAGAAGTAGCAGTAATAGCAACAACGTGGTTAGAGTGTCACAATACACTCTATGAAAGTATTGCGGCTTCAGATCGTTTTGTTCTGTTGAAGCTGCCTACAGGCTCCGAATTGCTGACATTGGCTGTGATCTTTTTTCAGGTTTCATGAAATTCTTCACATATTTGAAATATTTAATTCGGGTTCGCCTAATACACGTTGCAAACCGCACCTGCAGCAGAATGCTGTGGCACATGAAGCCGTTTTGTTTATCGTTTGTAAGGATTGAGGAGCGTACTACAAATCGAGCAAGCGAAAAGAAAATTAAACAGGAGTCACTTTTTGGATTGCTAATCCATTGTGCTCTGCGCGTCTAGGTTCAAATCCATTCCTTGTCATGGTTAAGGCCTGAGACGTGTGTGTTTTTTCTAAACGGTGTTTGCATTTGTTTCCTCTTTCACTCCTGTAAACTCAGGATTTTTTTTCTTTGGTGGCAACAATACGCTTCTGCAATACAGTAAATCATAGACTCTGCTTTCAAAATAGCTGCACCAGGCATTCGGATACAGATAAACACAGGGATTTAAAATTCAGGAATATGAATGGCCAATTGCTTAAAGCTAGGGTTTTTACGTTTTCTTATTTAGCGATTTGTGTATTAATCTTTTAACAATTCATTAAAATGCTAACAATACGTAAAATCAAAACAACAGCACCGTTAAATGCTGGGGAGACAGGTAGTTTTTTTTCAATCAGATGCCAATCTCTAATGCTGTGTGTGAGAGCTTACGTACCTTTCCTTTTCTCACATTTTCTGACAACTATTCCAAAGGGGCACCCTGTCAGCTCCTAAAACTTTTTAAAAATCTGCCTGCATGTTTGATTATTGTCGTTTCATTTAGAAAAAGTTCAATATTGATCATAACTAAAGAAAATTAGGATCACGAATAAAAAAAGGCTGAAGATGCGAGTCGCTCTTGAATCAGAGCTGGGTGACACGGGCTTCTGTTCTGATATAATTGTACGAGAAGCAGGAGGAATCTCTTCTCTCCTATGGAGCATGAGCTGAATCAGGAGTGAGACATTTCGTATGCTCGTGCATATGTTAACGCATGACCTACATCGTAAAACTAAATTAAAAACTAACATTAAGTTGTCAAAGACATTCATTTATATACAAACAAGAGACAGACAGACATAGTAATGATTCTACATTAACTTGTCCTACACTGATCAGACTAATTGAAATGTATGAAAGCCCGTTTCCGGCAGGGAGTTAAAAAAAACGCGCTATGGTATCTCAGAATTCCGACTAAGTAACTCAGAATTGCGACTTAGTAACTCACAACTCCGACTTTCTCTCTCACATTTGCAACTTCGAAATAACCCATATTTAATTGTCTGTCATTTTGTTATTATGCCGGATTCGGGTTCTAGGGCTTGTACCCTTGATACTCCCACTCTAGTTCGTGCCTCACTGCATTGGCTCGAACCCAGGTCTTGCCAGCTGAGCTAAAGAACACTTTCTTTAGCCCCGGCGGCCAGCATCCCTGTTATGCGCAGGGGAGGGCGGTGCCCTCACCACACTGCAACCAGATCGTACAAATTGTATGTCGCAAATGAACAAGTAATAGGTTTATTCCATGCTGAAAAAAAAAGAAGAAAGAAAACACGTTTCGGCTGAAACGTTGTGTTTTCTTTCTTCCTTTTTTCAGCATGGAATAAACCTATTACTTGTTCCTTTGCAGCCTACGCATGCTGACGCAGCTACCCACCTGAACTACAAATTGTATGTCGGCCGTTCCGTTACACTATATTGATGAATCGTACAAGATCATAGGATCTATAGGCCTGAAGACTTGTCTTGTACAGTGCCCTGATAAAAATCAAATTAATTACATTATTTTTTATGGAATCCCATTTCCGCCAGTGAGGCTTCCATAGTACCCGGATGGAATAGTGGACGGTGGGCTTTTTTTAAAAAAAATATTGAAACACCAGAAATACAAAAGCGGAGACAGAATATGATATAAGATAGAGAAATAGACACTTCACATCCAGAGGAATTCACAATTATAAAATCTGAAACTTATACTTTTTACATATTTCCATTGTATGTCCTTTTCTACTTAAAAAAGAAGGTCTTCTTTAGCTCAGCTAGCAAGGCCTGGGTTCGAACCAATACAGTGAGACACGAAGTAGGGTGGGAGCGGCGGGGGCACAAGCCCTGGAACCCGAATCCGTTACAATAACAGAAGGACAGACAATGAAATATGGGCTATTTCGAAGACGCAAATGTGAGAGATAAAGTCGCAATTACGAGAGATAAAGCCGGAATTCTGAGTTTTTAAGTCGCATTTCTGAGTTACTAAGTCGCAATTCTGAGTTTTTAGGTCGCAATTCTGAGATTCTAAGTCACAATTCTGAGATACCATATCGCGTTTTTTTTTTACTCCCTGGCGGAAACGGGCTTCCATTGGTTCTCAGTGCTGCGAAGCAAAAGCAATCTTTGGAAAATCAGACAAATTATTATCAGATCATGTCAAAAGCTGATCAGTATTTCTTTACTGGAAAGCAAAGGAATGCTTGTATTACACATTTTAATATGACATGCAATTACACATGAAAAATAGTAAAATTATTTTCATTGCGGTACGTGTTGATAGAACAGCCCCCTCGATAAAGGAAAGTGTGGACGGACGTGTCGCATGTTCCGTACTCTGTCTGACAGCGAGTTTAACACACTGTCCTCGGAAATTAGAAACTAATTGAACAATACATTAATCTGAGCAAATTTTACACGTGTGGGTGATTTAATTCTGTCGAAATTGCGTGGAACTCCTCCGCTGAGGTCAGATACACACGGGAAAGTGTGCAGGCGGCTTCACGGAGTCCCGCCTCAGACTGGAACTGGTTCAAATTAGACGCTGAGAACAATCCGGGTCTCTGTGTGTAACTGATTGTGTTGATTGAGCGGTAGTGTGACCAGGTGTGTGGTAGCAGGTCCTGCCAGTATAAAAACCTAGTCACCGCGTTCATACTTTATGCTCTTGCTTCAACACAGTTTAGGGTTTACTTGTCTTACTTCTGTAGCAGTTTAGCGGGACGTCAATTTGGCGATGCGCTCGTTTCTCTTTGTGTTGTGCCTGTGCGCAGGAGCCGGGCTCCCCGCACTGATCTCCGCCGGGCCGGCTGGCTTGGACTCTCGGGAATTAGCGCTCCAGGCCGACTTCCCGGCTCTCGAAGACGCAGCCCAGTTGGAGGACTTGAGCCTGGCAGATGCGCCCTCCGAAGACCTGTCTGCAAGCGAGAATGACTCGCAGTCCTTGGCTCCCGACTTCCGCCGCCTTCCCGTGTCCAGAGACGCGTACTCGCCCTACTTCGACAAGGAGAAGATGAAGCCTGAAGCCGGCAGCCGGCCCTTACCCGCCTACATCAAGAGCGTCCTGTTTCCTCCCCAGGGAGGGCGGCAGCCGGCTCGCCCGGCCATCGGGGGCACCCGAGGAGTGGCTGTGTGGTGCGACTCCAGCAGGATGTACGTGAGGGTCAGTCGGCTCCTGTTCGGCTTCAGCTGTCGGCCATCGGAGGTGACCTTGGGCAACTGCAGCGTCAGCCGAACCACACGCCATTACTTCTACTTCATCTATGGGCTTCATGAGTGTGGCACCGAGCGATCAGTAAGCGGGGCTTCATCTACAGGCAGTGTATCGATGTGAGCTGTAGGGCTAGTGTCGGGGTTGCCTTTCCTGGGAATATCCCTTCCTCTGTAACCCTGCAGGTTGTCCAGGGCCGCCTGATGTACTCCAACACTCTCCGCTATGCCCCGCCCTCCTCCAGTGCACCTGTGCATCGCTTCATTCCCTTCTCTGTGCCGGTCAAGTGCTCCTACAACAGGTAGGCAGGGCTCTGCTGCTGCTGAGAAGCCACTGGGGAAAGTGTCCAGAAGCCCCTCATCCCCCTCTGTCCTGCAGGTTCCACTACTCCTACAAGGTTGGCTATGTCCCCACTTGGGCCAGGAGAAGGACCTTCTTCAAGGACCTGAAGAACAAGCACAGCTTTGTCCTGCTCACCACCAACTGTAAGCTCCTTGAGTGAGTGGCTCCTCCTGCCTGCAGGGGGTGCTGTGTGCAGGTGTAATGCTGCCTCTCTCTCCAGCCCGCTGGGTCCGGCTCTCTCCTAAGGATGAGTACTTCCTGGGTCAGCCCATGTACTTCCAGGCCACTGCCTACTTTGCCACAGTGGAGCAGAGGCTGTACATCCACTCGTGTTACGTAACGGAGAAACCAGACCAGCACTCCCAGCCCCGTTTCCCCGTGATCGACAACTTGGGGTACGGCCCCTTCTGGGAGGGGAGGTGGGCAGGAGCTCCGAGAGCCTGCAGGGGTTCATCTTTGTCCTTGTCCCCAGGTGCATGGCGGACAGCAAGGCAGATGGCTGCCTGTCCAGGTTTGTCCCCTCCAAGCAGAAGGATGTGCTCCGCTTCACAATTGATGCCTTCCTCTTCCAGAAGAAGCTGTCCAGGAAGGTACTGCTCTCAAAGGCTGCTCAGCCTTCTTGCTCTACTGATCCATGGTCTGCTTTCACATCCATGATCTAGATGTGAACCAGACTGTGGCAGCTGTAGTGCCTAGAGCTGCCAGCTTGACTTCACAGATGGCAGAAGGTCCTTCTCTGTCCCTCTATTGGCCTTGATCCCTTAATGCTGTGACCTTCCCTCTTGCAGCATGAAGTGACTGAACTGTACATGCACTGTGTCATGGCTGTGGCTCCTGCTAAAGCAACACCAGGGACCAAGTCCTGCACCTACAACAGGGAGGCTAAGAGGTACTTCTGCAAGGAGCCTGCTGAGGGTGCTCTGGGACATGCCAGGTGGAGGCCTCACCTGTCCTCCTCTCCTTCAGGTGGGAGGAGCTGTATGGTGACCATGAGGTCTGTGCCTGCTGTGAGTCCAGGTGTGCTGGCAGCCGGAATGAAGGTGGGTCTGGTTCTCTATCCCTGGTGGATGCATCTCTGCCCAAGAGACAACCATGCTTGGACAACTGAGGAATGATCCCATGCTGGACAAAGGGACTGTTTAGATGAGTAGCATCACTGTGGGTTTCTGGGTATAGCAGATCCCTCACTCCTGGGTGCTGCTTTTCCACAGGTACCAGGAGCCTGGTGACCAGCAGTCGGGTGGCTGTGGCACCAGTAGAGGGTCCTCTGGATGTGGGAGCTGACTGGACTGAGGATGAGGAGGGAGACCCTCAGAGCTCCAGTGAAGATGTGGAGGGAGCAGAGGACTTTGGAGATGTTGGCCAGTGGACAGGTAGGGTCTGGCAGGAGGAGCTCCTGTAGGGGTGGGTGTCCTGCAGTTTAGCTGGATTGTTCTTCTTCCTCCCCAGGTGCCTGAATGAAGGCTCCAGCCTGGCCCTTGTGACTTTCCTGCCTCCACTTGCCTTGTAATGGCAACATTTCAATAAAGCTGTGAAAGACCCTTCTGCCTCCCCTTGTTTCTTTATGGTTTATAGGTTTGAAATGGAGTGGAGAAATTCAAGGGAAGTGAGACCCATTAACTGAAATATTTGTGAGGGTTCCCCTTTCAAGAATACTTCCCGTATGTGGTATGAAGAAAAGCAGAAGCAGAGTGGTAAAGAATGGAACCAGTTCAGTAAAGCTCTTCTACAGAACAAGGTGTTGAGTCTGGATTTGAAGGAGTTTAGGGAAGGTGACTCTGGTATCCTTGGACATAGAGTTCCAGAGCTCGGGGGCATAACAGGAGAAGGCCCTGTCACCCATACAGTGAAGACAGGCTTGGGGGACAGTTAGGAGAGCAGAATTAGAAGAGCGAAGGTGGGGAGTAGGGTGATAATAGATCAAACTGCTACTGAGATGCCAAGCCATGCAGAGCCTTATAGGTGAGCATGAGGATTTTCAAGTCTACCTGAAATTTGACTGGAAGCCAGTGCAAGGACTTCAGGATAGAAGTAATGTGATCACTTGCACTAGACCTGGTCAGGATTCTAGCTGCTGAATTGTGGACATACTGCAGTTTGTTCAAAGTAGGTATAGATACCCCAGCAAGTAGAGCATTACAGTAGTCAACTTGAGAGAACACAAATGTTCTCTCAAGAACATTTGAAAAGTTGATTAGCTTTTCAGCCCCAGTTAGTGATCTCATAGGGCGTAGTCCAGTGATATTTCTGAGGTGGAAAAAAAGATGTTTGACAATATGCTGCACACATGGGTTGAATCTTAATCCAGAATCGAATATCACCCCAAGGTTTTTCAATTTAGGCTGAAGATCAAGTACAGAACCATCTACAGATAGGGTTATGGGATTGTTTTTTATGAAGTTGATGGGGGGTGCATGACTTCAGTCTTGTCTCAGTTAAGATAAAGGAAATTGAGTCATCCAAGTTTTTGTCAGATATGCAATTTAATAGAACAGAGACAGCCACATCAGTGTCAGGTTTGGTATGGATGTATATTTGAGTATCATCAGCATAGAAATGATAGCTGAAGCCGTGTGATCTTAAAATCTGACCGAGTGGAAACATGTAAATGCTGAAGAGCAAGGGGCCCAGTATTGAGCCCTGAGGAACACCAGACTTAACGAGACCAATTTCAGACCTGTACCCATTAAGAGAGACAAAGTGACAGCGATCAGTGAGGTAAGACTTGAACCATTTGAGACAGTGTCAGAAACTCCAAACAGTCTCAAGACAAGAAAGTTGTCATGGTCAACAGTGTCAAATGCAGCACTGAGATCAAAAAGGATGAGTATAGAAAGAGAACCAGAATCAGCAGCTATTAGCAGATCATTAGGGACTTTGACAAGGGCAGTTCCTGTGCTGTGAAGTTGATGGAAGCCAGATTGGAGGGGTTTGAAAAGGTTATTTGTCATGAGGTGGTTATGCAACTAAAATGTGACAGCACGTTCTACAATTTATGCAAGAAAGGGTTTCAGCTGTGAAACCTTCTTCAGGTTTGTTTTCTCTCTTCTCTTTTTAGCATGAAATAAACCTACAGTATTACTTGTTCCTTTGCAGATATGCATGCTGACGTAGCTACCCTCCTGAATATATTAAACGTTTCATCTATATGATTAGCACAATGTTCTCCTGAATAACTACTCGAAAGAAGCCGCAGCTCAGGTGTTAGAGAGATTTGAAATTGGTTCAGTGGATTTAGTGTCCAGACTGTGAACTGACAGTTGAAACAGGTCTTTTATAGAACCGTTTTGATTTTCTCTACTTTGTCCCCGTGACGTCATTGTCCTGCTCGCTGCCAAGCCTGACACACGGTACCATCTGGTTTCTGTCTCTTGGCGCCCACCCTGCGGTCCATGTGGGTCCTCATGCCCCAGTATTATGACAGGGACACTAAACTGTAAACAGGTGCTGTCCGTTGGCTGAGAAGTAAAACTGAGGTCCTGACTCTCTCTGGCCTTTAAAAATCCCAGGTCATCTCTTGAAAGAGTAGGGGTGTAACCCCGGCATCCTGGCCCAATTTCCCATTGGTCCTTTCCAGTCATGGCCTCCTAATAATCCCCATCTATGAATTGGCTTCATCACTCTGCTCTCCTCCCCACTGATAGCTGATGTGTGGTAAGCGTTCCGGCGCACTAAGGCTGCCGTTGCATCATCCAAGTGGGGCTACACATTGGTGGTGGTGGAGGGGAGTCCCCATTACCTGTAAAGCACTTTGAGTGGAGTGTCCAGAAAAGCACTATATAAGTGTAAGCGATAATAATAATAATTATTATTATTATGTAAATTGCAATAAAAATATAATATTTGATTCAAAATCGATTAATGTAAACTAATGCTTTTTTCAGGGCTAATATCTACTTTTTAAAAAAAAGAGAAGTCGCGATTGTGAAATTTGGAAAAGATGCACCAGCGGGTGCCTTCACATCTCCAGCTTCAGTCTCGCCTCTAGCTGCGAGAAGGTTAAAAGCACACAAGTGATCTGTAGACGATGTTCGGGGAAGAGATAATTCTGTTTTCAGCACAGGGAGTGAGAATGAGCTCAGTCCGGGTCCACGCAGAATACATTCTGGTTTGGTTACTGTTAGACTGTGCGTCTGAGGCTCTTTGGATCGCAATGTGAAAAAAAACAATTCCTCACATCGAGAGGAAGGGAAGATATCATGTTTAAAAAATCAGAACCGAAGACTTGGATCTGGGGCCTCATACTTTTCAAATTATTAAAATAATAGTTATTAAAATATCAGATTGTGTTTCTGCAACATTTCGTGCACAGTACGCCATTTTTATCTAATAATAAAACAACAGCCACAACGAGGGCTTTACACGCAGTCTGGGGTATTTTCCCCTTTTATATTTTTGCCACTTTATATCAAACCTGTTGTACTCCCAGAAGTGCACAGTATATTGTACTTAATAAAAATGTACAATTCACCACTGGTATAAACAGATGTGTGCCGTGTCTGCCTTTGTAAGCATTTGTTTAAAAAATAAGTCCACAATACGATAAAAACACAGAAAGCACAAAGTTAATAATACAACGATACAAAATCAATACCAAATCATAAAGCCAATTAAGTAGCTATCCTTTGAAAACAGAGAACACCTTTATATCTACAAAAAACTTGACATTTGCATTACAAAATGTAATTTTGAATTACAAAGCAGACAGAGTAGTCCCTTAATTCATAGATCAGATCTTGGCCAAAACAAGACAATCAGACGGGAGCTGAATTCGGAACAGGAGCCTTTGATTTGTCGTTTATTGAGCTTTTGATCAACGACTGAATTAAACAGATTCACTATTTTAACTCTTTGATTAAAATACACAAAAAGCACCTTCCTTCAAGCTAGAGTCGAACCAACAACCTAAGGATTCCCAAGTGTTTCCATTACAGTTCCCCACTCTACCAACTGAGCAACCGAATTGATATCAGGAGCTTCTCTCTGGCACATACTGCCCAATGTAGTGAAATGTTCCGGATGAGTAAAATCCCAGATCGACATTGTTTCCAACTCATTTCCTTAGTATTTTTTACCTTGAATTTAAGCCACAAACCAGGATTCTACTGTATAAACTTCCGGGGATATTAAAACATGTTTGATGGGGCATCAATCATTCCAGGCGGAAATTTACTCCTTTTTTTTTTCTTGGGGGAAATGAGGAACAAAACTAAATGTCATTCTGTGTTTCTTAGAAGCATTATCGCAGCTAATGCATGTAATGCCTTTAGTATGTGAAGGTGAGAGTTCAGTTATGCCAGGGAGTAAAGAGAACTGAAATTTAGAAAATTCATATTTAAATAGATTGCAAATCTTCAAAGTGTTCTGTCACTGCAAAATTATTACAGGGGTCTACTAGCTGCCAGACGTGCTTGTTTTGGGACTATTTCCAATAAGTATCCCATTGTTGTGCTAATTAGAACCACAACAATGTCCTGAGTCCTGAGCACCTGAGCTGGGCTCTGATTTTGTTCATCACGACTTCTTGTTGCAGTTGAGCTCAGAGCTAGAGATGATCTCCATATTCTACCGCAATAACTAGTCTGAAACTTAGTAAACAGTACACAGTTTTTAACTGAAGTCAGGTTGTTAAAAAATTAAACCAGCACCCTGTCACCGAAACGTACCCCGGTCTTCCGCGCGACAAGCGGGGGTACTCAACACTGTACTAACAAGGAACGCTTGTCCGTAGTTGAGCATGAGTTATGATTACTGTCAGCAGACATTTCTTAATTTCCAATGACTTTTTCTTCTGCTCTCAGCTTTTTAACGGTCATAAATGCTCAAGAAGTAATTCATTTGAGTTTGAAGTCTGTCTCTGTTACCTTCGGTCCTGATAAAGAAAAGCCGTGCGTGGGAGACTCCCTCTCTGAAGAAGTTTGCCGTCACCCTGCAAGAGAAGAGAGCCAACATTCACCGAAACAACCACTAAGACAATTAACATTAAACACGTGAAATGCGAGATGTTGTGGAAATGTTTTCTACTTAGAGATTCTGTCGTTTCTACTCTAACGAGACAGGCTCTTTGTCGGAAGTAAGATTTGAACAAACGTCTCCAGGGGAAACTGCGATCTTAACACAACGCCTTAGACCACCAGCCATCCTGTCTGTAGTTTTTATATTGTATTATGTTTTATTTATTTCTACTTGTTGATAGGGGGAAAAAAAGTGAAATCATGTAATTTGGGAACTGTCTTTTTTTCATGGGGAAAACTAGTCTGAGCAAATGTTCAAAAGTTAAGAGCAGCGCTCAATAAAAACCATCAGAAGCCGAAAGCGCTACTTATGTGGATCAGTATATTCTGATGCCGGTGCTTCTGCAGAAGAAATAAGAAAAGCTGAACTCCCGCGGTGTTGCCATTACGGCTACTCTGGCTGCAGCTGCTTTAAGATCTACTCAGCGGGCACAGAAAGTTGAAGGAGGTCAGACTGGTTTGCGCTGTCTAAATAACAGTGTGCGAATTTAGACTTATTTAAATAAGATTGTTTACAATGTAATACAAGCTCCAAAAACGTTAATACTGCACTGACTGCTATTTGAAACGCCTTCAAAAAATGACGCGTAATAGAGATTGATGCAGCTGGCTTTTATGCTTCACAATACATTGCAATCAGGAAAATAAACCAATTAGAAATATGCAATACAACGTCTTTCAGTTCGGCTATTCTTATTTCTTCTGCAGAACAACTGGTATGGGAATGTACTGATCCGCATAAGTAGCGCTTTAGGTTTCTGATCGTTTTTATTGAGCGCTGCTCTAAACTTTACATTTGCTTGTGCTAGTTTTCCACATGAAAAAAATAGATTTCCCTAATTACATGATTTCAGTTTTTTTCCTCATCAACGAGTAGAAAGACATAAAACATATAATTCAATATAAACACCACAGGCAAGTTGGCTGGGGGTCTAAGGCGTTGCGTTCACGTCACAGTTTCCCTTCGGGTTTTTTGTTCGAATCCCACTTCTGAAAAAGAGGTTTTCTCGTTTTTCTCTGTGAAAAGCCAATCAAGTTCTTAACAAATTTCATATATTAGATTTCCGCAATACGTTCTGGCTTTAACAGGAAACTGTGCGCTTCCACAGAAAGAGTAACAAGAAGAGACGTTTCCATGTTACTTGTCGACTTAGATAAAGGAACGTGGCGGTGAATAAAAGAGGCACGGACGGGGTTCGGACCCGCGATTTTCGGTTTACGAGACCGACGCCTTACCACTTGGCCACCGTGCCGTCGCTGGGAGGGGGTCAGCTTACTATATGTTGAATCAACCCTAGTAATTTTACTGTTGTAATAGAGGAACAAGAGGCGCAGTCGGTAGAGCTTGCGACCCTTAAGTTCAAAATCGTTGATTCATGGGTTGTTTGTGTCCTTTCTGATCCCTCTAATCTTTTAGTAGGACAGTGCAAGCAGGACGTGATAGGGTACAGTGACTCCCAATGTCATATGAGCTTTGTGTAATTTAGCTTTCTTAACGCTATGGGGCTCGATTCAGATATCGCTGTGAAAGCAAGGGACGAGCAAAGGTTTTTTTCTAAATTGAGGGTGATCTGCTCCCGAGTAATTATAAACACCTAGCGTTTACTGTTTACTGTTGTGTTACTGTGATAAAGGAACACCGCACTTTATCAAAATACTGCTGCTTCCTAATTTTACATAATGGTATTTAGACCGGGGAGAGTGACTGCATTCCAAGAGGCTAAAAGTTGATTTCACAAAGCCCCCATTTAATAAAATACATTAGAAACCGCAAGGAAAACAGGATGTTTTAATAAGTCTTCTCCTGGTTTTACATTATTATAGTCTTTCACATTTGAATGCATACCTTACCATAAATCTTACCTAGATTACAGGCAACGCAAACAGTTCTTAATGCACGAAGTCTATTTATAGTTGACTTTCTGCTAATCACATCTAATAGTTCATGAATCTTCCTGCCCATCATGTGTCTGCTAACCAGTTTCTCCGTTTTCTTTCTCCTGTCATTGTCAGCGAGCACATCAAGGTGGGAAAAATGTAACAGGGAAAAAGAGTAGCTGGTAGGAGTGGGATTTGAACCAAAACCTCGATCTGGAGACAAGATTACCCGTGAGAGCTAGAAAAACACAAGTATTTTATCATGGTGCTTTGGTGGTGGTGGAGGGGAGTCCCCATTACCTGTAAAGCGCTTTGAATGATGCTTTAGAACACTCAACCACCCTGACAAGTGATGGATGAATGGAGGTGCATTGAATACACCAGTAGTTCACTAACCTGAGTTGCTTTGCTGGAGAAGTGCCATGTTACCTGTTGTAAACGTCAAACGTACAAACGTGTTGTACTTTCCAACCTTTGAGTAATATTTTCCAGAGCTAGAGCGCAGTTGTCTTCAAAATCTGGATTACCTCAAAAGCAATGATGTCTGTGTAAAACAGATTGTATTTTCGGGAACCGACGTTGTATTGCATATTTCTAATTGATTTGTTTTCATTATTGTAATGTATAGTGGAGCATAAAAAAAACATCTGCAAAAATCTCTATTACGCGTCTTTGGCATTTCAAACAGTAGCGAGAGCGAGGATTAAACCCCCCTCCTGGCGATAGTTGCCTCACACTCTGAACAACCAAGTCCTGCTTATTCCCGCTGTGGGTCGCGGATGGTGTGTTTTGGTATTTACTCGAAATTACGGAGGATACATGGGACTGCATTTACCTGATAACATACCGTGATCTCTAGTACCTAATGAGCTTTGATAATTCAGCTTGCTTATCGCTTTGGGCTCAATTCAAAAGTTGCAGTGAAAGCAGGAGCTGAGCAGGATTCTGTTTAAATGGAGCCAGATCTGCTCACGACCGGGGAAACACTTCAGCATTTACTAATTGAAGACCACAATCCGCTAAAACACCCCTGTTTCTTAGACTAAAAGAAGCTAAAAGCATTTTTGAACATGGGTTATATTGTAAATACTGTTATTAAAAAGTTTATTTGCATACTGTCGGTTATTTAGACGGTGCAAAACAGGCTGCCCTTATAAAACTTTCTGTGCCCGTTTTGACCAAGGAGAAAGTATTTCTGATGGAGCGCTATGCGAAAAGATTTAATAAGCTTTACCCCTGCCAATGATTCAGCATGAAGAAGTAAAAGTTTAAAGGGAAAAGCAGCTCGCTAACACAGCCAATATTAAAAGTGATCTCGGCAGATGTTGTTCCCTACATAAAGCTAAAAGTGCCAAAGAGAATTTCTGTTGAGAAAACAAAATATTTTTTTTGCCTTGATGTCAAGCTGACGGCCTGTCTTTTAGAAAGTCTATTTCTAAACACCTCACGCAGCCTCTCAACAGACTAACAAAAAGAGCTTTTACTGATCGTATTGCATGTCTTAAAACACTAACATTTGGCAGTGGTGGGATTCAAACCCACGCTCCCAGAGAGACTGGAGCCTAAATCCTTTACCTTAGACAGCTCGGCCACGCTACCTTCCGCCATGCCCATCTTCCTCACATTGCTGGCTTGGACTGGGGGGCTTCAGCTCTTGTCGTCGGATCTAATGATATCATGACATGTGGAAGTGACTGCACCTTCATTTTCCAAGATGCTTTCAATAGCACAAACGCTACTTTCACCGGCACAAACGTGGCAATAACAAAGGAGGTGGGATTCATCCTTTGTGCTGTTTGTAGGGGCGCAACTCTACGGCGATTTACTGACTTGAAGAGCAAAAATCAAAATCCTTTGCTACTACTGTTGCTTTTTTCATAGTTTCTTCAAATCCTTCATTTGAACGTCGATTTTGAAGGATATTGATGATAATACCACATAAATTGTGGTTTTCTTGTGATCGCCAAATTTATTCAAATACCAGCCTTTTTTACATTTCCTTGCGTGTTTCACAAGGTATAATAGCCCCCCTCGCATCCTCAGCTAACATATTTTAAAATTACAATAGATTATACAGCATGTATGTTTACATTTAGATTAAAATTAAAGTAAATATACCAGAATACATACAGTGCTAACCCAATAATTCTTGTCAGGTTCTTCAACAAATCTGCATTGTTATTTTAACATGTTTCAGCTGAGGATGCAACAGGAGTATAAATGAATTTTCCCGCCAGCCATTCAAAGACCAAATTCCATGAGTGAACATTATTTTCTCAGACATTGCCGGCATTGGACTTTGCCGGTGGTATTGAATTATGTCCACAACTGTTGTAGTAGTTCCTTCTTGAAGTTCGACACGTGCAAAGCACTCATAATATCATAGGTGTTAAAGTTTGCTGAGTCTATTTAAGTCATGGTGTGTATCCCTGCCTATCATTGGGAGACGGGTAGCTTTTTTACACTCAGATTCCAATCTTCAATGCTTTGTGTGAGAGCTTACATAACTTTCATTTTCTCACATTTTCTGACGACTGTTCCAAAGGGGCACCGTGTCAATTCTGAATACTTTTAAAAAATCTGCCTGCATGTTTGATTATTGTCATTTAATTTAGAAAAAGTTCAATATTGATCATAACTAAAGAAAATAATGATCACGAATAAAAAAGGGATAAAGATGCCAGTTGATCTTGAATCACAGCTGGGTAACACGGGCTTCTGTTCTGATATGGTTATACGAGAAACAGGAGGAATCGCCAATCTCCTATAGAACATGAGTTGAATCAGGAGTGAGACATGTCGTATACTCGTGCATATGTCAATGCCTGACCTACATCATAAAACTAACATTAAGTTGTCAGAGACATTCATTTACATACAAACAAGAGACAGACCAAGTAATAATTCTACATTAGTTCAGGTGGGTAAACCTGAACTAACTAACTAATAAACCTATTAATAATTCTACATTCTACAACTAACTAATAAACCTATTAATAATTCTACATTAACGTGTCCTACACTGATCAGACTAATTGACATGGTCTGATTCAGAGCCTGTGCAGTTCGTGCTAATTACAACAACGACAGTTCTGAACCCTCATCACCGAACTGAGCACAAGTTCAGCTGTTCTCCAGTTTTGTTACGCAAGTTTTTTCATTGCAATTGAGTTCAGAGCTGGAGCTGATCTCCAGATAGTGCAGTGTTTTGGGTAAGTTGTCGAAATTCGCATGAGGCTGCAGACAACTTACCCAAAGTGTTTTCTATAGCTTTCAGGTGCAGTTCATTTATATAAAAGAATGTAAGTGGTATAAACGCAACAAGGCAGACGGCAGTCCAACCTATAATTTTCTAACGCGAGGCCTGACGCATTATTCATTACGCCACTGACCCTGCTATTGTAGTGCTAAAAAAACACGTTTTCTACATTTATGTCTGTTTAAAAATCACTCTCTAAAAAAGACAAAGGGTTTGTGTGTTGCGCTAAAATTCCACTTCATTTCGAATGCAAATAAAAACCGTTTTGTTCCAAGAAATCATAAATTTGTCACATCCTTCGTACTATACTTCTCTCTTGTATTAGTAAAGCATTTTGATTTAAACTGAACAATATATGAAAGGTTTCATTTATACACTTACACATAATAAGTATACGAATAAATACTTGGAAGAAGCCGCAGCTCAGGTATTAGAGAGATTTAAAATCGGATCAGATGATTTAGAGTCCAGACTGCAAACCAACAGCTGACACAGGTCTTTTATAGAACCGTTTTGATTTCCTCTACTTTGTCCCCGTGACGTCATTGTCCTGCTCGCAGCCGAGCCTGACACACGTCTGGTTTTTGTCGCTGGGCGCACACCCTGCGGTCCATGTGGGTCCTAATACCCCAGTACAATGACGGAACACTAAACTGTAAACAGGTGCCGTCCTTCGGCTACGACATAAAACCGAGGTCCTGACTCTCTGTGATCATTCAGAAGAATGGTGGTGGTGGAGGGGAGTCCCCATTACCTGTAAAGCGCATTGAGTGGAGTATCCAGAACAGCGCTATATAAGTGTAAGCAATAATGATTATTATTATTATTATTATTATTATTATTATGATGTAAAATGCAATAAAAAATATCAAACTTTGATTGAAAATAGGTTAATGTAAAAACTGAGAAAGCTAATGGTTTTATAGGGTTATATCTACTTTTTTTTTTAAAAGCGAAGTCTGTCGCGATTGTGAAAGTTAGAGAAGGTGTACCAGCGGGTGCCTTCATATCGCGAGCATCAGTCTCGCCCGTAGCTGCGAGAAAGTTAAAAGCGCCCAAGTGAGCTGTCTTTCGTCAAAGTAATTGCCGGAGCAGTAAGACGCAGAACACCATCCAGCAGCTGTAGACGATGCTCGGGGAAGAGTAAATTCTGTTTTTAGCACAGGGAGTGAGAATGAGCTCAGTCCGGCTCCCAGCACAATCCATCCTGGTTTGGTTACAGTGCGTCTGAGGCTCTTTGGATCGTAACGTAAAAAAAAACAATTGCTCATATCGTGTGACTTCCACGACAGGAAGGAAAGGTATCACTTAAAAAAATCAGAACTGAAGATTTGGATCCTGGGCCTCAATTTGATCAAATTATTAAAATAATAATTATCAAAATATCAGACTGTGTTTCTGCAACATTTCGTGCACAGTACGCCATTTTAATCTAAAACAGTCACAACGAGGGCTTTACACGCAGTCTGGGGTATTTTCCCCTTTTATATTTTTGCCACTTTATATCGAACCTGTTATACTCCCAGAAGGGCACAGTAGCTTGTACTTAATAAAAATGTACAATTCACCACTGGTATAAACAGATGTGTGCCGTGTTTGCCTTTGTAAGCATTTGTTTAAAAAATAAGTTCACAATACGATAAAAACACAGAAAGCATAAACTTTATAGTACAACGATACAAAATCAATACCAAATCATTATGCCAATTAAATACCTATCCTTTGAAAACAGAGAACACCTTTATATCTACAAAAAAACTTGACATTGGTATGCATTTTTGGATTACAAAGCAGACAGTGTAGTCCCTTAATTCAAAGATCAGATCTTGGCCAAAACAAGACAATCAGACGTGGGCTGAATTCGGAACAGGAACCTCTACATCGTCGTTTATTGAGCTTTTGATCAATGTCTGATTGAAACAGATTCCTTTTTTAAAGAGCTTAACTCTTTGATTAAAGTACACAAAAAACACCTTCCTTCGAGCCAGAATCGAACCAACGACGTAAGGATACCCCACTGATTTCTTTACAGTCCTCCGCGCTACCAACTGAGCTATCGAAGGAATATCAAAAATTACTCTCTGGCACATACTGCCCAATGTAGTGAAATGTTCCGGGTGATTTAAATCCCACTTCAACATCAAGTTTCCAATTCGTTTCCTTAGTCTTGTTTACCTTGAATTTAAGCCACGAACCAGGATTCTACTGTATAAACTTCCAGGGATATTACAAAATGTTTGATGGGGCATCAATCATTCCAGTCGGAAATTGACTCCTTTTTTATTCTCGAGGGATCATATTAAACATTTCATTAGTATGGAGAGGAGGATCACCATGAGACACAAAACAGTTTATTTCTGTCTATTAGAAAGTAGCGTTTGTGCTACATTAATAATATTTTCGTGGAAATAAAGAAGTTGTAAATTTTAAAATTTATATTTGAATCGAAATGTGGTTTTGAATTAAATATTAGCGCGTTCATGTAATTAGTTTGTGTTTGTCATTACTATATATATATTGCCATGTTACTAGGATTTGTAACTGAAGTTTACTAGTTGTGTTTTTTATGATGATTAGACATTTGTTGATTACAATATTGTATATAATCTATAATTTGAACTATATTTTTCATGTGTGAATATTTGTATATTTTAAGAATACATTTCTAAAATAAATCATTGGCTTTATTTACTAGTTTCTACACCTATAAAAATCTTTCTTTGATGTATAATAGACCTTTAACTATATATGTATTATAGTCTTCTAAATTTATCCGTATAATAGAACTTCAACCATTTATGTATAATAAACATATAATCATAGATGTCTAATTGACGTATAACGATATACGTATATTAGAATTTCATTCTAGACCAGTTACGGAGCACATTTACACGTCTAAGGTATGCGTTTAATAGTCGTATATTCTATATCTTTTGCCCACTGGGATGTGCCGATTTTAACTTAGCAAACCAAGATACACATTTTCTAATGAAGCCTTAATTAAAAGACAGTTTGTTTCTCGAAAGCGTGTTATGTAAAAAAAGAGAAAAACGAAAATATATGGATGACAATCTTTCAAAGCTGAAGATGTTACTTTTGAAAAATTGACATTTTATGTATGCAGATGCATTCGCTGGTTTTAGAACTTTGCTGTACTTCCTGAATCATTTTCAGTATTATAAAGTGGGTGTAGATTTTTCTTTCAGGTTAGGACGCGAGTGTGTACATGTGTTTGATTTTCGTTTCACTGATTCTCATTGAAGATTTGGGAATTAACGACGAAAGAATCAGTTGCCTCGGAAAGCAGAAGGTTTGGTTCTCAACGATATTGAAGACACGCCCATGTAGAGCAGCGGGTGATGTTTTGTACTATAAAAGACCAAGTGCTCAAAGTGACGTCTGCATTTACCGTTTAGACTTTTCATCTCGGGCGCACTTTTAGAAAGCAAAGATAGAGCAGTTGTGTTGAATCGCCATATGACAGCTGTCAGCAAAGTGGCGCAGCGGAAGCGTGCTGGCCCCATAACCCATAGGTCGATGGATCGAAACCATCCTCTGCTATGTACGCTTTATGCACGATTGATAAGCACACCAGCAGTTTAATGAAGTGCATTAAAACTGATTTTTTCTCTCGTGTGTATGCAAGCTTTACACTTAAGGTACTCTTTCATCTTTACCAATAGCAGATGCCCAAGTGTATCTTTGGTTGTTCTGCGATCCTTCATAGTTTCCTCAATTCCTTCAAATGAACATCCATATCAAAGCAATTATGTATATATATATATTACAATTAAGGTACATATTAAAAATATCAACGCACATTTGTATAATGTTAATTAATAATGATTAATAATGATTGTCAAGGATTGTCAAGTTCTCCAACAAATCTGTGTTCTAATTTTAAAATATTTTTGCTAAGGATACAACGGGTGTATAAATGAATTCTCCCAACAGCCAGTTAAAGAAAAATTCCACACGTGAAGATGGTTTTCTTGGACATTGACTTAGGTACTTAATTGTTTACTTGTTGTAGTTGCACACGAGTAAAACACGAATATTTCCTGCAACATTCAAGAGGGTTTGCGAAGAAATCCCTTCAATTTTAAGCGGAGATTATGTTTACATCATCACAATCTGAAGCGCATCCCTGAGTGCGTTTGACCCACCTGCCCTTTGTTTAACAGCTGCACAAGGACACATTCCCGTTGCTTTTCACAAATCACTGGCATTTTTTTTGCAGCATTTCTTCTGTCCTGAGAAGCAAGATTTGTATTTTATCTTTCAGAAGTTGTATGAATTTCTTGAAGTTCAGAAACAACTTGTTCCAGAAAAGAAATGAACACTTGCTTCAAAGTAAATCAAGACGTATATGTCTCTTGCTGTATGTGCTCTTATCTGTCCATCTCTCTCTCCTCTTCTCTCACTCTGGCAGTCTGTGCAGAGTATCTGAAGGAGATGTAACACCACTTGGAAAAGAAGAAAAATTCTCAGGAAAAATTCTCAGGAAAATTCTCAGGCAGAATAAAAAATCATTATTCTCTTCTCAGTCAGATTCACAGCTCAGACTCACACTCAGACAGGATCTCAACTCCGTACTGCTCTCTATCCTCACAATCCAGAACCAGAAGATATTCAGACAATCAGTGCTGCTACATGAACAATATCAGACAGAACAGCCTTGACTCATGTCACATTTCCCTTTTTTATCCTTCCTCCCAGCCCTCTTAGAGACATAAAAGAGCTCCTGGTTCTCCTCTCTGTGAACTGGGCTCAGGGGTCACTGATCTGGCAGTTGTGGGCTCTGATCCAGGTCGAAAGCAAAAAGGTTCTATTAACGCTTTCCAGGACTTCCAGCCCTTCAGTATTATTTTCTTTACTGTATGTCAGCCTCCCAAAATGTTTATAAATGTTTTATAACACATATGAGTGTGGAATTATCTTATTATTTATATATAGTATTTATGTAATAAACACCAATAGTGACTCTATGATCAGTATATTGATTATTTGTAGCCGATGGTCCGATGGTCGTGTCTACAATAGTGACCATTTGACCAGTCTGTAGCTCTGAGCAGTGGGACTCAGATCACACAGAAGACCTGTCTGTGTGTGATTCCATACCAGCCCTGGGATTCAGCTACTCTCACAAATGTCTCATAGACCGTCTTATACATTTACAATTAGATGAAGTCATGTAACAGTTTTACAGATTATTTAAATAATCAGACAGCAGTTTTGGCAGTGGACACATCTCCACATGGGGGAAAGAAACTGAAATATATGTGCTCACTGTAAAGTAGGAAGAGGTGGTCAGACAAGCAAAACAACTTTGCAGATAATGTGAAGTGACATTGTTTTGTGTCAATCAGCTCACAGATTTCACTTCATGTGCCTTAAGCTGTGCAATTTGTATGGTTGTTGAATGAGATTGATTTCTTCACAAGCCCAGTCAATTGCCAGTGGAGAGCTTGCCAACGCACACCTTCATGAAGACTCTCTTTAAGATTTCATTGTCACGTCGCCTCCGTTGCATAAAATAGTAGCTCCGACACTAAGAGAAAGGATGAGAAATGGCGTTTATCAAGCGATTGCAGTGTTTGTTTGACTGAGGATCCTTGTGTGCTGAACTGGCCTCTGGAGAAGTGTAGTGCAGTAAAACAGAAGGTTTGTGTCACTCAAGATTGTTACAGAACAGAACAATACAATTACAATACTTTTATAAGAGTAAATATTACTGGTGCATCACAGTTCTTATAATGGTGAAAACAGGAGCACCTTCTTTACATTTTTGACTGAAGTATTTAAACAGAAAGAAATACTATCACTATGCAATTCATAAATGCAATTGAGCTCCTCTAAATGTTCTAGTCTGATGAAACAATGTATAGAATTAGGTGACAATATCGGAATTCATTCAAATGCACAAGATTAATTTTCAGCAACAAAAAAAGGGCTTGGAAATATTTTACAAGAATGAAACCTTACATTCACCTAAATAAACATTCACCCTCTACATTAGCAGAGAACAGTAGGACAGAAGGTTAGTGTCACTGGACACTGTTAGAGAGGCCAATCTCTTCTCCCTCATTATGCAGGCTTACCCACTCATGATGAACTGTCCTCCAGCGATACTCAGCTGCCATAATCGACACAGACATGACGTTCATGTACATATTATACCTTAATATGGCACTTATTTACAATAATTTGATCAAAACAACTGGTGAAAAAATAATAATCAAATATATCTTTCCTTCTTTTAGTAGATAAAGAATTAGTCCAAAAAAGAAGCATTTATTCCTTTCCTTTCCTACCAGCCCTTACAAGTCACCCAGTTTTTAATTTAGAGCTGGATTAAAGCTCTAGTCTCTTTGGGGGTGTGAGTTGGAATCCCACTGCTGCCAAATATCTCCAACTATCTCAGTGTTAAGAAGCAAAAAACACACATTTGCTGCAGAAGGAACAGGAGAATTTGTGCCATTCAGCCTTATAGCGTGATGTCATTTTCTCATGCTCATTTTTAGATGCTTGTGATCGAATCTATTATTATTATGAGTGTGCTCACCCTCCATAAAGGTAGCACAGATATAATGTGCCACGTTTTCAGAGAATCGCATTAAGTGCAGGTCAGAAGAAGGCGACAAAGTGTCCGCTAGGCAGTTCAGCAATTTCAACGGTGTTCTCTGTTGTTTAGGTCCAGAATGACACCTGTTACAACCAGGAAACACACAGTGTCAGGCATCAAGAAGACTTCCCAAAACCATGATCCTCTCCTTGATCTGGTGATGGCATCCAGACATTTCCTGCAACAAAGCCAGGATATGGTCTTCAACAACACGAGTGAAAAGCTAATTCCCAACCTTTGCAATCCTTTGCAAAGAAGGACCGCATGTGCTCAATGTTAAATGCACTGTTCATTATTAATAATAATAATCTTTACTTTATATAGCACCTTTAAAGCTGGCTTTTCAAAGCGCTTTACAGAATCACAACAATAAAGTTAAAAAAATACAAAAGATAAGCAGGATGAGAATACACAGTTAGAGGAGACAATAGATGGTGGTATTAAATACAGTAGGAACAGAGGGGTAAAGAATAGTTCATTAAAGGCTCTTCTAAAGAAGAGGGTTTTGAGTCTGGATTTGAAGGAGTTTAGAGAAGGTGACTCTCTGATATCCTCGGTGATAAAGATCCAGAGCTTTGGGGTAAAACAGGAGAAGGCCCTGTCACCCATAGAGTGTAGATGGACGGGGGAACAGATAGGAGACCAGAATTAGAAGAGCGAAGGTTGTGAGGTGGGGAGTAGGGCGATAACCCAGACAGGTACTGAGGTGCCAAGCCATGGGGAGCCTTATAGGTGAACATGAGGATTTTGAAGTTGACAGGAAGCCAGTGCAAGGACTCCAGGACAGGAGTAATGTGATCACAGTCCGCTGCTAATTTCTTTCTTGTGGCTGCTGGTTCATTTTCAACTGTGGACTCTTAAGAAGTCCTTTATTTGACTTGATCAACACCAATCCCTAGAGGATTTTGAAAGGTTGAATCAAAATGATACATGACTCTGGTGGGACTCGAACCCACAACCTTTGAATGACTTCATTCAATCAAGGCCTAGAAGTCCAATGCACTCACCATTGCGATATAAAACAGCTACAGAAAGCTGTAACTCATGCTTCTCCTGTTGTCTTTAAATTAAGCTCCATAAATATTGACAATGAGTGACCTGTTGTCTACGAAGAGATACTGCTGGGATTCGCACCCAGGGTCTCCTGGTTTTTAGTGAGGCATCTTAACCAGCTAAGCAACGGTGACAAACCTGCTAAATGTTATCCACAACTTCAAACACCTGTGAGAAACAGGCACCTGCAGTGTTTCGTCTGCTGGCTCAACAGATAATCCTTTTCGAAGTTTAAGGAGAGGATTTCTTTGTCAATTCAATTAAACATTTTAGAAATGCTGAACGATTGATGTGTTTCACGCGCAGAAATATTTTATTGTTACGTACTTTTTCTATGCAGTTAGTTCTCCTTCAACTCCGCCCAACAACAGAGGTCGTTTTTAATACAGGAGTAAAGGCACATTGCACATCTGCAAAACATCACGTACAGGTTTAGGGAGAGAGAGCGACATCAGTTATTGGAAGGTTGGAAGTTTCGGGTCACTTTTTTATTATAGATTCAAGCAGCCCTGAATACCTTTTCAAGAAACATTTCAGAATCCCAGTCACATCCTGTATGATTGCTACACAGGTCTACAGTATACAATCAGAATACTGTTTGTGCATTATATAAAACACACCGCCCAAAGCATTTCTAAAACAGGAATTACATGTTCCTGAATGCGCCCTCCTTTATAAATAAAATAAAAGGTCTGGAGCCTGCTCCAAAGAAGCACTATATTCAGAGCTGACAAAGATGTGATAGGAAACATCTCGGAAAACGAAGATGCAGTCATTTCCACGCGTCGCACAACAAGAGCTGAACCCACCCGACGTTCTCCAAAAGAGTAAGGTGTTGGGAGTGTGGCTGGGTGGTCTATGTGCTGGGTTTGTGCTCCATTTTCTTCGCTGGGTTAGGTTTGAATCTTGCCGCTGCTAAGTGTTGGTGGGTTAAGACCTTCCTTCTATTGCGACTTCAATGGGTAAAAGCTTTGCTTGACAGTCTGTCGAGAGACTGAACTAGATGTTTCAAGATAGTCTTTGTCAGCTTAACATCAAGGCATGAAAAAGCCTCATTTTGTGTTCCCAACAGCAATGCTCTTTGATCCCTTCAGCATTATGCAGGGAACAACATCTGCCGTGATCACTTTTGAGTCAGTGTGAGTCGTAGTGTGCCGCAATTGTTTTTAAAATTGGTTTTGTAGGCATGGTGCATTTGTCTGTGAAACTTGAATGCTGTGCTTTTTCACGCAGAATCATCGGCAGGAGCAAAGCTTATTCAATCTTTGCGCACAGCGCTCCATCAGAAATACTTTGTCCAAGTTTTGAAGAGATTGTGGGATTCTCTGCACACGTTCAGATCTCGTACCTCAGACAATACCACCATTCGATGGGAAATTGATTCTGCTTCTTGCAGTTGTTCCTGTGGTTGCAGTAGTTACAAAGTCTCACTTTCTTCCACCTTCTGCTATAGTATTCACTGGGTGAGCTTCATCATTTGGCTCAGAAAGGTCAACTGTGCTTCGGAAAAAATCAGCTGCAGTGTCGTTATTTTGTCGGTGAGTATGGCTGTCTTTTAAAGCACATGAAAAACACGAGTTTGTGGATTTCTCCAAATAGCAACGAATTCAGTTGTGCAGTGCTTTACTGCTTTCAGAGGGTCTTTTATCGACGCTGCTATAGTAGAGAAGTGACATAATCACAAACGCAACCATTTGTGCTGGCTGTTTCACTAAGTATTAAGCTTTTTCAACTATCACATGATTTTAACTAATTTAACATCATCTCCAGGAGAGCACCTCGCACTGCTCACTGAGCTGATGTACAGTATGTGCCCATTTCTCAAAAATTAAATATCATCTGAACTGATTTTTTCTATTTTAAATGCATTCCTACTCTTTTAATATTTCAGTTAAATCTTGAAGTTCTTTCCATTGAAATTAATCCTAGTCCCGATGAAATATTCCAGGACATGGTATACCTTGAATAATGTTCTTATAGGTTTCAGTTTGGAAAAGTGCGCTTTCCAGAAGCTACCGAAACCTCTAACGGTCGCACAAAGCTTAATGCAATAGCAACGTTTGGGGTTGAAAAAGAATATCACTTGCTATGAATACGAACACTGTTACGGGAGGCGCGTAAGGACTATTTTAGCTCAGATCATCAATTTATCTTACATTTCTACTCCATTAATATCGCTATTGAGTGCTGAAGGTAGGTCCTGGCAATACTTCATGAGATCTTCTTAAGAAAACGTAAAAAATATATTTCCAGTGCTGCACAAAAAGTAAAAAATACTGATTATGTGCAACTGATAAAATCTCTCTTCCAGGGCTGTTGTAGCCACATGCAAATTACTTTATCAGCTTTAAAAGTTTCTTTTGCATTTATAAGACGATCAGCATGACACTCAAAACATACCTGTATTCAGTAAGCGCTGAGTCTGCTGGCTGAGCTAGTTGCCTCCTCACACATAATAGCAGCCCTGAAGCTAAGATAAATGAAGAGAAATTGCTTTTAGTGGGCACTTTTCATATCCGATGAGCTTGACATCTCCCAAGGGTGACGGAGTTCTTTTGCGACACTGCTTTTCCCTTTTTTCTTCTTTCTGTACTCTGATGGAAAAAAAACGAGAAAGCATGTAAGGGGAAAATGTATTTTTTTCATGGAGAAAACGTGCACCAGGAAATGTTTGGTTTTGAAGAAGTGATTTAACATGATATATGACCTAATTAACTGTAGCAAATGCTCACACTGCAAGGTCTGCTTTACTACAAGAGAGAAGTAGAGTGAAGATGTCATAATTTCACTGCGTTGTTGAAGAAAACATATTTTTCTTTAATTCTAAATAAATCAGAATTTCAAAGTGACACACAAACCCTTTGTCTGTATTAAAGAGATGATATTTTAAAACTGATAAAAATGTAGAAAACACGTTCCTCACTTAGAAATTTTAGATGGGATGGTGTATTACTAGTTGCAACGCTGAACTCACCATGGTGCAATTCAGTTACATGATTGGCCAGTGGTTTAATGGATAACGCGTCTGATTTTGCATCATGAGATTGTAGGTTCGACTTCTTGTGTGATTTTAAATCATTTTAAATCAGGCTCCTCAGAAATAGATGTCCATTATGTGAATGAACCGCACCTGAAAGCAAACGTTGGTCAGGTTTCCTTCTTTCCAGCATGAAATAGCAAATCGTTACAAAAAGCACCAGCTAATGGCCAATAGCATTTGTCATTTTAATTAACATGAATATGCTGTAAGGTCTTGGTACATGGGATTGGATTTCATCCACAATTTAAAAAAGGGCAAATTATATTTACAGGCTTCAGACACTTTTACAATACAAAAGTGACCTGAAACTCTGTAACTTTCAAGTTAGTTTGAACCTGTAATGAAAAAGGGGCCTGAAACTTCCATTCTGTGATGTAACTGTCTCTAAAGTCGGACGTGATGTTTCACGGATGTGCAGTGTGCCCTTTCTCTTGTCGTGTTCAAAATGACTTGCTGTGTAATTTCTTGAATGCGTGTTCTGTACTGCTCTGTTATTTCATTTAGATTATCTATGTGGTGTACAGATAAAACTGGACTGCATGGTGTAATTTCTGGGTTCGGCACCAGCTGAACCTGAACATACATCAGCCGATCTCAACATGATTTGAACAAACAACTTTCTGATGGGGTAGCAGATGCACTACTGTTGCACCACGAGGTCACGCCCCATAAGTGCTTTTAATTCCCCCAAGGAGAAAAATCAGCGTCCCTGAAAAAATTTTTTTTTCATTCTCTCCTGTGAGAAGCGCCGCTCTTCCAACGAGGGTCTCTTCTTCCCAGACCACAGATTATTCTTCCTGTCCAGCTCTCATACAGAGAGCAGACACACTGTCTCCACTAATGTGTTTACTACATTTATAGATCTGACCCCCTTACAGCCCTGATATTCCTGGACAGGATCCCATATTGAGCAGTATTTCTCGCGTTGTGAACTTACAGTGTGTACACAATGTACTTTATACACAAAGTAAGTGTTTTCGTAACTCTTGGACGTTTTGTGAAAATATTACTGGCATGCCAAAATCGCCCCCTCAACTGAACAGTCCCACCCCCCTCAGTTTTGGATAAAAGGTTTGGACAAAAAGTTTTTGAACACTTTCACTTACTTAACTTGTGCCATAAAAAAATAGTTGTACTTTGTCAATAGTCAGATAACTATACTAACCCCGAATTCACAGTTACTACATCAGACTGTTTGATGTGCAGGAGGGCTATCCATCCAGGAACAGCACGTTACATAGTGTCTATGTTTTGGGGTGTCAACATTATTATGACCTTATTTGCTCAGGTGGACCAATGGCTTGCAGTAGTTTATCCTTATACTTACAATCGTTATATAACTAGGACTGTAGTTATAGAAGTTTGTACTTTCTGTTGGTTTTACAATGATTTCTTAATGATTCAGATCCTCGTTACCGTTGATCTTGTTGCAAAAATGAACACATATGGTTGATGCTCCAGGCAAAAATAATCACTTGAGTTCTGATGAACGTGGAACTGTTCTTCATCACTAAATACCAGATTGCTTGTCGTTATCTTCTAACATGAAATACTAATCAGTGGCATGCTTGCAGGAATTCACTTGGATGGTTGCAACGGCTCCGTTTAAACCGAAATATCACTGCCCCCCTCAGGATTTCAGACCCCCCCTACAGATCATTCCCCTGGCGCCAGTCCTGGGTATAATGATGAACATAGCTGCCTTGCAAGCAGTGAATACGGGTGTGATTCCCACCTGACCCATCGACAAACCTTTTCCAATGAATCTTTGATCAATTTAAAAAAGTCTTGAAGCTGGTAGGTTAGGGAAGAAGCACTGTTTGAGTGCACTGAGAAAAATGTGCTACTGTGCTGTGCTGCTCCAGTAGCGCAATTGGTCAGGTTGTGGTGCTTTTGTAGTGGAGTCATACCAAGGTTGTGAGCTCAATCATCACGTGGAGTAGGTTCCGTTTTCAGCTGCAGAAACGTGCTGTTGAATTTAAGTTGGTTCTTGTGTTACTTTTTTCCTCTCGATGGAGCTGTATTAATGCAGGCACACCTGCTTCCATGTCAAGTTATTTTATCGATGCTCACAAAGCAACACACTGCAGACACCTCTGATATTGTCACTGCTTGTGGGCCACATGTTCCTGCTGTCAGCCTACCATGATCATACACCTATAGAAATATTACTGCTGTAGAAAGGAGCGAACAAACGAAACAAAAGCACACCAAGTTTAAAAAGGTCAAAATATGTCAAAGCCCTTTCTTGAAGAGGGTGGGGTTCGAACCTTTTTGTGCAGAGTATAATGTATTAAGAGGTTATTGCCTTAACCACTAGGCCACCTCCGTACGCATTTTGCCCCCCTCCGGACATGAGTTGGCTTCTTTCCCAATACTCAAGGGTAATTTTCCTCTTCCACCTACAATTTCAACATTTACCTTGGGAGATGTCAAACCACAGAGCCTGTGCTGCGCTTCAGTGCCGGCTGTAGTGGACATAAAAAGCAAATTGAGCTCCTTGGACATAAGCCATTTCTCGTCACTTGCTCAGCGAGCAGGCTCAGCGCACACTGAATGCAGGTGTCTCAGAGCAATTGAGATGTGTCCAAGTGGCTGTTAAAGGGAAATCTGATGCCAGTGCCATGGCTTAGTTCTCCGACAGCAGGCGAAGCGGCGCGCCGGTTGGAGTATTCTCGGTCGCATTTAATGGGAACGTCATGGCAGCGTCAGCTCAAACCACCAAATGGAGACAGGCGTGCCGACAAGCTGACCCTGCTGATGTGGGATTAACAGTAAGGTAAGAGAATGCTGTGGCTTAGTTGGTTAAAGCACCTGCCTAGTAAGCAGAAGACCATGGGTTTGAATCCCACTGGTTCCTGTCTTGCCGCACATTTTATCATTATGGACAGCAACATGCTTCTACATTAAATTTAATGGAAGTGTTCATTTAATTTTTGGAACAACTTATTTTTAAAAAAATCCATACAAATTGCGAAAGATAAAATACTCATCTGTTTTGTCAGTGCAGAGGAATTGCTGCCAGCTGGCAAGGAAACGAAAACGATTTTTTTGTCTTTAGCCAAAAACCTGTGAATGTAGAAAAAAGGTGACGTGCGTTAGTTTCTATGGCACAGTCAGTCAGCGTATCCTTCAGTTAAACATAACATTGGTAAATCAAAAGTCCCCAGAGACGCATTTCAAAATAATCCGACCTCAACACCGTCTCCCCTAAATGTGATGGGGTTTCTTTGGATGTCCTTAAGCATCCTGATAGTTGCACAGATTTCAAACTTTTGGCACAAGTCAAACTACAAGAAGTTACTAATTGAGCGCCTAAGTCAATATCACCGGGAATGTGACTATGTAAACTTAAATATTATTCAAAATATTGCAATTTTGTTGTAGTTTAAAAAGATACTTTAGCTGGGGATCCTCAAATGATGAGGGTAGAAAAGAGAACTATTCGACGCCATCAGGAGTGCTTAATGTGTGATAAAAGTGTTTTTTAATCACAAAGTGAAAATAGTGAATTTGTCTTTCACTTAGGCGTTCATCAAAAGCTCGTTAAACAATGAAGGAGAGGCTCCTGTTCCGAATTCTCTTCGTGTCTCATTGTCTTGCTTTGATTTTTAAAATGTACACTGTTGACTATTCACTTTTCCTAACACGATTAAAGAGCCAAGTTTAGTTCAGAGGTAAAGCATCTCATGCATCGTATGAAGCTCTGTTTTCTATCACCAGCGTCTCCACTCTAGATTTCTTTTTAAGCGCGATATCTTTTCTGTGATTTCTTTCATTTGAATTCCCTCATGTGTGAATTTCAGCGTTTTAAAGAGATGCAATTTTTAAAACAGACAAAATGAAAGACTTATTAACTAAATACACATAGAAAACCTGCACCTAATTGAGAAAATTTGGACTGGGGCGATGTATTATTGTAGCGGCGCAGGCTCACAGTGGTGCACTTGAGGAATGCGGTACAAGGTTCCAGTGACGCATTGGATAATGCATCTGATTACGGATCAGGAGACTGTAGGATCGTAATGCTCTTAAACCCAATACCATAACCACAGTGTGTTCAGTCCTACACAACCTTTCTATCGACTGAATAAGCCTCCTGTTCCATCTCCATCTTCTTCCCGCACATTCCGGCTATTTTACCACCGTTATTGTTGGACCACAGTCACAGATACATAAGGGACACTATTCTGAAGAACTGTCTTAAATAAATAACATTGCAAAAGGTAACAATAAGGGTTTCTTAACGTAACCTTACATTTGGCCGTACAATACAATTTCTGTACCCTCAAGTTAAAAAAAAATCGTACTGCTTTCTCCTGAAAAGTGTAGTGTAGTGTCAAATACAAGTGTAGTGTCAAATCACAATAAATAATACATCAAATATACTAAATTAACACCCAGATATGACAGATATGACAACACACAGCTATTACAGAACACATTGAAGACTTAAGCCCTTTAAATTTGTATTTCCTTAATTTCCATTCTCTTCCCTCCCCAGGATAACTGAAAACTAACTATAATAAAGACGATATATGCATTACTTGTAATACAGCTACTAATAAAGATATACATGGAACTTAATTATTAGTAAATAACACTTTTATTAATAAAAATGAGTATTGATAACATTCATTGTCAATACTTGTGGTATCTGGAAAGCAATTTTAGTTAAATATAAAAATAATTTTCAAGCAAGTGGTGCATAAGCTTGTTACTTAATGAGTACATTATTTCCATTACATTCAAGACAGTTCTAATGTGATCAATTGTTCTGCTTAGTCTGCTACTGAGTTGCTTAAAACCTATGAAGAGGTGGTTTAAGCTAGACTCCTAATGCAGTAACATCTAATGGGCAGCAGCTGTTATTTTAGGTTTGATGCAATTGAGAACAGGTTTAGTACAGAGCTGCTGACAAATTTCAGCGGAGTTTATTGCAATTGACCCATTGTAGCTACCAATCAACAGCAAGGAAAAACAGACTTCACTTGTGCCTTTTAAAAAAAGGGAAACAGAGTAGTAGTTTATGTGGTAATTTCAGGTACAATGTAAGAACTAAAGTTAACTAGTCCCACAGTAATGCGTGGGGTCCTATCAATAGAAAAAAAAAAATGTTGTAACCCGAAAACACAACAAACACAAAACGTGAAGTCTTCCAGGAACCTAGGTAAATCCCTGTAGTAGTCTAACAACTATGAAAAAAAAACAAATGCAACAACTTCAAAAGAAAAAGAAAACAAAACATTAAAAACAAATCTGGGGAACAACAAAAACACAAAAGCACAAACACAAAAGAGTCTAATGCGAGAGCTTTTTCAAGTCTTCAGTGCTCCTCTCGTCATATTTGTGTACAGGTCAGCTGGAGGTACACAGCTGATGGTAATTTAAGTAGGGAGCTGCGTCAGCATGCATGGGCTTCAAAGGAAAAAGTCAAGGTTTATTCCATGCTGAAAAGAGAAGGAAACACAATGTTTTAGCTGTGGAGCCTTATTTGATTATGACTCGAAGTAAACCTTTACTTCTTCGTTTGATGTTAATTTATCTCCATCAGATACCTAAGATTATCTCAACTCGAAAGTTGCTTTCAGTAGCTAAAGACACATACAACCAACATACAAATTACACATCTTAAGTCACATGAAGAGAAATCCTTGTACTAAATAACATAAAACTGTCGCTGCAAATTATCACCAAGCTGTTTTATGTGTCTGACCACCTCTTTCCTACTTTGCAGAGAGCACAATTATTTCTGTTTCTTCATCGCTATTTTACTGTCTCTTTCCCCCACGTGGAGATGGATCCACAGCAGAAACTTTTGGTCCGTTCCTGTTACTCTGTCCGATTGAAAGAGCTGTGTTAAAGGCACTCCCATCTCTGCAGGAAAGTTATTGCTGCTCTCAACACAATATACTGCAGCCAAATGTGATAGCGATACTGTCACTGCCTGTGGGCCACGTGTTCCTGCTGTCAGCCTATTATGTCATGTCCATCCACACCAAGAAACATTACTGCTGTAGCACAAGAGTTATATAGGCGCAGTCAATAGAGCATGAATCTCTTAATCTCAGAACTGTGGGTTCAGCCCCCACATTGGGTCCCTCTGTGTCAATTTGATCCCCCCAATCCTCCTAGCATGACCTGATGGCGTAACAGTGATACCCAGTGCCTTCTATGACCTTTGCGTAATTCAGCTTTCTTTCCACTTGATTGAGATTTTCATCTGAAATCATCGGCCAAACAAGAGTTTGTCTAAATCGAGGGAGATCTGCTCACAAGTAAGTATTAAACACTTCAGCATTTACTGTTCGAATACAACACTTTGTCAAAACACTGCCGCTTCTTAAGCTAATAAGTAATGGTTTTTGAGCACGCATTGTATTGTTAATGCTTATATTAAAAAAGCATAAATTCACATAATGGAATTTGGAATGAACAAAGTAGTCCAGCCCCTTTACAACATTACATACCCACTGATTAAAGCTTAAAACTACAGCAGCAGGAGTAACAATAATGGCAACAACATGTTTGGAGTTCGGCATTTCATTTATTCTGCGGAAACATCGTATCGGAATGAACTGCCCGAGATAAAAGAGTAATTGCGGCTTCAATTCGTTTTTACAGAGCATTGCGTTGTTCTGTTCATACTGACTATACGCTTTAAATTTGTCATTTACTGCAAGCGTTGCTTTTCCAGGCTTTTCGGAAATTCCTCGCATTTGAGCCAGCACTAAAATATTTCATTCCCGTCGTTGAATACATCGTGGAAACGGTATTTGCAACGGAATGTTGACACACATGAAACCTTTTTGTTATTCGGTTTGAAGTTTCAAAATGAAAATAAAACGGGGGTCACTTCATAGGCTTGAAAGAAGTCCAAGCAGCATAAAAACCCGCGAATTCTCACAAAGGCTGCACCTTTCTTCTGCTGCTTTTATAAATCAGCCTTAAACATTTGAATGGACACCTAACTGCCTTACTGCTGCTAATCACATTCACGTGTTTACGAAGCTTTTTTCTGTCCGTTATGTTTTTGCTAAGTAGATTCTCCGTTTTCCTCGTACTGTGATTGTCAGCGAGCACAACAAGACTGAAACAGTGTAAAGGCAGGTAAAAAAGACAGGGTAAAACGCCTGACTGTCGGGAGTGGGATTTGAACCCGTGCCTCTATTTGGACAGCGAAACACAAAGCTTAAAAGACACGAAGTTGTGAATTCGCTGTTTTAAACCGCTCGACTATCCTGAAGAAATGGGTGCTGATTGTACCAGTTGCATCCGATTTTCCGTAGCTTTAGGACGATTGATACAACTGGACGAAAACAATTTGTGGCGTTTAGCATGACATGGAAAACGGTACTGGAGCATTCGGGTCCGGACTACCAGACTCAGAAACAGTTTTTACCCCCGCACTATCAAACTATTAAACTCCCAGCCTCTCTCACTCTCACCTATGATCTGAACCTCACAGTGCCTTCTTTCTTACCAAAAACCCAAACACACATTGAAAATCTACCTCTACCATATATGTCAAAAGCTCACTCCCCATAATTTCTATCCCTTTATTTCATTCTTTTGATGCATGTTTTTGCACATCACCTGTTACCTTTTTGTTGTTTTGCACACTGCCTGTTGTTGTTTTTTGCACATCGGCTGTTGTCTCTGTCTTTCTTTTGTATTACAATTGTATTGTTGTTGTGTTGTTGTTTTTTTTTTTGTACTACTTATGTCCGAGAGCTAGCTAAATAGCATTTCGTTATACCATATACCTGTGTATAAGTATAATGACAATAAACTTGAACTTGACATAGTCTTGCAGGCAGTATATTATTTTATCGTTTACTCGTTTAAAAAAACACGGTCTTCTCGTTCCTAAGTCATTTAGTGCTTTCGAACGTTACTTCTAACCTGGACTGACAGCTCACCCGATCTGTTTGTGATCAGACCATGGAGTGCGGGGCTGTACCAAGCGCACGTTCCTTCCCAATGCTGAGGCGATCATTCGGGAGATGGGTGTGAAGAGAAACAAGCTTTGTCGACTAAAAAACAAGGCAGGATATGCAAGAATATTAATCACTGGCGACAGTTACGTTCTCTTACTATTGAGACTCCTACATTGCGAGTTTTTTGAAGACTTTGAAACTAAAGGAAAGCCGAGACAAATAAAACAGGCACAGGTGGGGTTTTAACCCAAGATCTTTGATTTACGAGACCGACGCCTTACCACTTGGCCACCGCGCCTTCGAGCAAACATGGGAATAATGTTGTTCAAGTTATTTTTTTCTGAATCTGGTTTACATCGCCTGGAGGCAGCAACAACAATAAAAGGGATACTTAACAAGGAGATATGCTGTAGCAGTGTCACTCCAACAGATGCTCCTGAAGAGACTGGAGGTTTAAGTCAGCTCCTTAGAGCGCTTGGCCGCGTTGCTCTCAACAGCGGCTCTTCAGCTCTTGTTGTTTGACCTAGTGGTTTTATAACGCGTGGAAACGGCCGCAACTTCATTTTCTGAGATGCTTTCTCTCACGTGGTGAAATCTCGACCTCTTTGGCATCTCTGGCTATAGTTCTTCTGTAGAGCAGGCTTTCACACCTCTGCTTATAGTGCCCTTGAAGTCATTTTATTTTTACAGGAAGACGCATTCCCTAACGATCTCTCCTGTTTTAGAAATGCTTTATAAGGCGTGTTTGATTCAACGGACAAACAGTATACTAACTGTACAATGCAGATCTATGCGGCATTCGTACTGGATTTTAGTGGGATTCTGAAATACTTCTTGCAAAGGTATTCAGACTTTCTAGAACCTATAATACAACCACAGACCTGAAACTCCCTAGCTTCCAATCTCTGATGTTGCTGTCCTTAAACTCGGACGTGATGTTCTGCAGACGTGCAGTGTCCCTTTACTCTCATTGTTTTCAAAACGACCTCCGTTGTCGGGCGCAGTTGAAGTGGAACTGGCCTGACTGCACAGGAAAGTACGGAATGATAAAATGTTTCTACGGCTCAAAATGTCCCTTTAGACCCTCGTCATGTCTCTGTGAGGAACGGGCAGGTAGAGAGGTTTAACAGATGCTCATGATGTTTCACACGGGGTGTTACCTGTTGTAGTGTTTCAAAAGATGTGTTAGCGGACCACAGATTATCTTGAAAAGATTTGGGTTTGTACTGGCTGGGATTCAAACCCGACTCAATTATTTGGAAGGCGCCTGTACCACCAACGCACTTCCGAGAAGCACCTGCAAATTATCACAATCCTCTCTCTCACCTACAAAGTTATGGAGACACAGACGTCCAATGAAAACTAATTTTATTCACTCAAGGCTACACTCTTTTGTTGTGATGTCATTTTAATTAATATTAGCTTTGATAAGGTATCGTTTTTGCCTCTTAAAGTTAAAGCTCCTTTCTTCCTGGTATAGAAATAACATGTTCCGTCTTTGTTTAAAAACACCACTAAAAGTAAATTATTCAGCTCTAACGCCGTTGTGCATTGACAAGACATCTCAAAAGGACTTATCAAATAAGAACACGATCCTTCCGGTTACCATTCCTGTGGTTGGGGCGTTGTTTCACCCTTTTATGTTCTTCTACAATATTTGCAGACAGGGCTTTATCACTCGGGTTGTACAGAACAAGTGTGCATCGGTCCATGAAAATCATCAGTAGTGCTGTTTTTCTATGCATAGTTTAATCAAGAGCACTTAAAAGATGCAAAAAGCTTTCAAATAAAACAGAATTAAAAGACAGTCGAGTAAGTTGGTAGAAAAAAAGCACTCCCCCGTCTGGGAATTAACCACCGTCGCACGTGTGACTGAATACAAAAATAGTAGATTAATTTGTGCCCAGTCTCTTGAAGCTTCAATGTGATTATTTTTCCTTCCTTATTTCTTCATTCCCATGAATTTACTCTGTAGTAGAGGAAACGCGAAAGTGGGAAACTGCATGCATTCTTCGTGAGTGATGGATTGTGATCAGTGAGCATCTGCACATGCCTAAGTCTCTTCCATTTCCCTTCGCATCGGGGATGTAGCTCAGTGGTAGAGCGCATGCTTCGCATGTATGAGGTCCCGGGTTCAATCCCTGGCATCTCCAGGTGCTTTATATTACAGTACTCACGTCGCAATCTTCTGTTGAGTGAGAACTCTTTGCTCGTGTTCAGAGAGAGCCAGGTTTACACAATTAAATGCAGGCACACTCGACGTGCTGCAGAGTTGCGCTGCTGTTTTAAATGTACCTCATTTAGTTCTGTTAAATACTAAATTATTTGAACTAATAATTTAGTTCAAATTCAGGAAATCCAGAGATTGCTTCACACTTGTCGTGGCTGTTGCAGAAAACACCTGTTGAATCTCACCCGGGATTTCTTGAGAGATCATTCATCGAGCGAATCCTCCTTCTGAACTCCTCACTAAACTGAAAGCTTCACGAACTTTTCACTACGTGTCCTGTACTGTTACAAGTGCTCTCGTGTAGATGTGAAGCACAGCCACAAACACGCTTTGAACTTTTTCCGTTTGTTAAGCAAAATGCAAAAGAGCATGACAAGTATTGATTGTATAAAATATCCATGGCACAACTCGAGAAAGTACTGAAGGACTACACATCGACTTTTGATGATTACAAGAGATTCAAGAAACACAACGGTCCGCACCTGGGTTTGGATCCTGAACGCTAGAGTTAAAAGAACATAAGCGACGGATATGACCTATAAACTCTCTTAATTGTCTTATAGTTTATGAAATAAAACAATTTCTTAATAATTTCTAACTGTTGATAGACGATTTATTCAATTTTAACAAAATCACAATTGCAAACTTTTTCGGTTAAACTGTTATTCACATACTCTAACGTAGATAAACGTTAGTGTCTTCCGGTGTGTGAGCCAATTTCTCCCAAAAATATTTGTTAGTCTGTCGGGAGGCTGTGCAAGGTGTTAAGAAATACAATTTCTAAAAGACTTTAGAATTTCTAAGCTTAACATCAAGGCAGAAAAAATGCTGTTTTCTCTACAGAAATGCTCTTTAGATTTCAGCACTGTTGCAACTCCCTTTATAAAGGGTGTGCACACATATACAACCAAGGCATTGAAAGTTTTTTTTTAATTATTGTTCCAAAAAATGTTCCATTTGTTTTCTTTTTAATGTTGTTGATTAAAAGATTTTATTAAATGTGAAAAAAATCTGAATGTGAAAAAAGGTCAAAATGCTATTGAAAAAAAAACAGTAATGTGAGGAAAGATGGATTGTGGGAGCCCCTTAACTACCCATGTCATGCTGTATTTCTCACTCATTCTACTGGGAGTGGTGCCGTCGCTTCTGGATAATGTCTGTCAGTGGTCATCCCAGACGGGTCAGGTATGACTGCTCTTCGGCACAAGAGACACGTGACTTGCGAGGATCCCGACAGTGTCGATTTTCGTTCAGAGCCCGGATAGCTCAGTCGGTAGAGCATCCGACTTTTAATCTGAGGGCCCAGGGTTCAAGTCCCTGTTCGGGCGGTTGTGCCGTTCTTAAGTCTCATGTGAATCTCATTCTAAATAGTCTTTTATCTTTCACTCTTCTAGCTGTACTGTGGTTATTTTAAATGTCCATTACTTGTATTTACTGTAGTGTATTTAGTGTTTCATTTCACAAACCGAAAATGTTCAATAGATCTTGTCACTCTACTCCACGTAATCATCTAAATTAAATCACAGTAGAGTACAGAACACGCAGTGAGGAGCTCACACAGTGAGTACTCTTGAATACGACGAGAGGAAAGGCACACTGCACATCTGCAGAACATCACGTCCGAGTTTACAGCGACAGCAGAGGTTAGAAGCGAAGTAGTTTTTTATTACTCGCTCGCTGAACGATCTCTCAAGAAACCTCGGTTGAGATTTAACGGGTGTCTAACGATCACGTTCAAAAAGGTGACGATAAGTTTTTTTTTAATTAGGTAGCCTTAATGGCAACACAGTGTGAGTAATCTTAAAGCAGCTGCAGATGGAGTAGCCGTAATGGCAACACAGTGCTTTGAGTTCGGCTTTTCTTATTTCTTCTGCAGAACCAGTGGTATCGGAATATACTGATCCGTATAAGAAGCGCTTTCGGTTTCTGATCATTTTTATTGAGCGCTGCTCTAAACTTTACATTTGCTCGGGCTAGTTTTCCCCATGAAAAAAAGACATATCCCTAATTACATGATTTTTCATTTCATGATTTTTCTTATCAACGAGTAGAAATAAAATATATACTTCATTATAAGTACCACAGGCAAGATGGCTGGTGGTCTAAGGCGTTGCGTTCAGGTCGCAGTTACCCCTGGAGACGTTTGTTAAAATCTCACTTCTAATAAAGAGGTCTTTCTCGTTAGAGTAGAAACGATAGAAGCCTTAAGCGGGAAAAAATATCACAACATCTCGCATTTCACGTGTTCAATGTTAACTGTCTCAGTGGTTGCCTCGGTGATTGATGGCTCTTCTCCCTCGCAGGGTGACGGCAAACGTCGTCAGAGAGGGAGTCTCCCACGCACGGCTTTTCTTTATCAAGAGCTGAGACAACAGAAACAGACTTCAAACTGACATGAATTACTTCTTGGGCGTTTATGATCGTCTTTAAAACCTGAGAGCAGGTGAAAAAGTCTTTGGAAATGAGGAAATGACTGCTGACAGTAAACAGAGATGACGCTCAGCTGCAGATAAGCGCTCCTGGTTAGTATAGTGCTGAGTACCCCCGCTTGTTGCGCGGGAGACCGAGGTACGTTTCTATGACAGGGCGCTGGTTTAATTTTTTAACAACCTGACTTCACTTAAAAAGTGTGTACTGTGTACTACGTTTCGGACTAGTTACTGCGGTAGAATATGGAGATCATCTCCAGCTTTGAGCTCAACTGCAACAAGAAGTCATGCTAAATGTAGTATAGTGAGTAGAAATCGCGAGACAACAGAACGAGAGAGTAGAAGGCGGGGATATATGGTGTAAGGGCGTGATCTGTGTAGTTAATAAAGTAGTTAAAATAATATAAAAACGTCTCTTTATTAAAATACACATTTATGGCGACGAGAGATGAGTGCTTGACGGACTCAAAGCGAGCAGAACACTGCAGATTTTAGTTCTCTTGCTGGTAGAAACGAACTTTTGAATTTTCGGACTTTTCGTTTAGCTTGCGCCATGGAAGATATGGCAGCCGCGCCGAGAAGCTTTGCTTATGCCCAGCTTTTTCCACCGCTTCCACTGAACCTCGGAGCTCCAGATTTGTATACGGAATACAAGATATGGATGGAGTCGTACAGATTTTTTTTTAAACAGCCAGTGGATATACAGAAGCTCAGGATGCCGTGAGACGTGCTACATTACTGCACTGTATCGGGGCTCCCGTGCAGCGGATTTTCGCCAACCTCCCTGGAGAAAAAGGTACATATGAACAGACTGTAGCTGCCTTAGACGCGTACTTTACACCGCGGAGAAATGTGGTTTTGGAACGGCATAAATTTAGGCAGAGAACTTAGTCTCAGGACGAATCTGTTGATGTTTTTGTGACTGCACTAAGAGGACTGGCTAAATCTTGTGACTTTGGAGTATTGGAAACTGACATGTTAAGAGATCAACTTGTGGAAAATGTGCACATAAGAGACTATAAATTGCTGCAGGAGGAAGGGCTGACTTTAGAAAGAGCTCTTACAGTCGCTAGATTCATGAAGCAGCTCAAGCAGAATCAAGAATGCTTTCTGACTACAGTGACACTGAACGGGACGCTCGCTCAAACTTTACAAATAAAAGCCGAGCAGCAGGACGCAGTCATGCTAGAGAAATAGAAGAACAGGGGACGGCTGACATTACATGTTACAGGTGCGGACTAACAATGCACAAAGCAGATAAATGCGGAGCGTGAACAGCAAAATGTCTACACTGTAAGAAAACAGGACATTATGCACATGTCTGCAGAACATCACGTCCGAGTTTAAGGACAAGTATCCCTTTTATTGTTGTTGCTGCCTCCAGGCGATGTAAACCATATTCAGAAAAAACTAATTTGAACAACATTATTCCCTTGTTTCCTTGAAGGCGCGGTGGCCAAGTGGTAAGGCGTCGGTCTCGTAAACCGACGATCGTGGGTTCAAACCCCACCTGTGCCTGTTTCATCTGTCACTGCTTTCCTTTAGTTTCAAAGTCTTAAAAAAACTCGCAATGTAGGGGTCTCAATAGTAAGAGAACATAACTGTCGCCAGTGATTGGTATTCTTGCATATCCTACATTGTTTTTTAGTCGACAAAGCTTGTCTCTCTTCACACCCATCTTCCGAATGATCACCTCAGCATTGGGAAGGAACGTGCGCTTGGTACAGCCCCTCACTTCATGGTCTGATCACAAACACATCGGGTGAGCTTTCAGTCCAGGTTGGAAGTAACGTTCGAAAGCACAAAAATTCTGACTTAGATACGAGAAGACCGTGTTTTTTTAAACGATAAAATAATATACTGCCTGCAAGACTATGTCAAGTTCAAGTTTATTGTCATTATACTCATACACAGGTATATGGTATAACGAAATGCTATTTAGCTAGCTCTCGGACATAAGTAGTACAAAGAAAAAAACACAACAATACAATTGTATAACAAAAGAAAGACAGAGACAACAGCCGATGTGCAAAAAACAACAACAGGCAGTGTGCATAACAACAAAAAGGTAACAGGTGATGTGCAAAAACATGCATCAAAAGAATGAAATAAAGGGATAGAAATAATGGGGAGTGAGCTTTTGACATGTATGGTAGAGGTAGATTCAATGTGTGTTTGGGTTTTTGGTAAGAAAGAAGGCACTGTGAGGTTCAGATCATAGGTGAGAGGTGAGGTGAGAGTGAGAGAGGCTGGGAGTTTAATAGTTTGATAGTGCGGGGGTAAAAACTGTTTCTGAGTCTGGTACTCCGGACCCGAATGCTCCGGTACCGTTTTCCATGTCATGCTAAACGCCACAAATTGTGTTCGTCCAGTCGTATCAATCGTCCTAAAGTTACAGAAAATCGGATGCAACTGGTACAGTCAGCACCCATTTCTTCAAGATAGTGGAGCGGTTTAAAACAGCAAATTTACGGTTTTGTGTCTTTTAATCTTTGTGTTCCGCTCTCCAAATAGAGGCACGGGTTCAAATCCCACTCCCGACATTCAGGCGTTTTACCTTGTCTTTTTTACCTGCCTTTACAGTATTTCAGTCTTGTTGTGCTCGCTGACAATCACAGTACAAGGAAAACGGAGAAACCGCTTTGGAAAAACATAACAGACAGAAAAAAGCTTCGTAAGCACGTGAATGTGATTAGCAGCAGTAAGGTATGCATTCAAATGTTTAAGGCAGATTTATAAAAGCAGCAGAAGAAAGGTGCAGCACAATGCAATTTGTGAGAGTTCGCTGTTTTTTATGCTGCTTGGATTTCTTTCAAGCCTATGAAGTGACCCCCGTTTTATTTTCATTTTCAAACTTCAGAACCGAATAACAAAAAGATTTCATGTGTGACAGCATTCCGTTGCAAATACCGTTTCCACGATGTATTCAGCGACGGGAATGAATTATTTTATTTAGTGCTGGCTCAAATGCGAGGAATTTCAGAAAAACCTGGAAAAGCAACGCTTGCAGTAAATGACAAATTTAAAGCGTGTAGTCAGCATGAACAGAACAACGCAATGCTCTGTAAAAACGATCTGAAGCCGCAATTGCTCTTTTATCTCGGGCAGTTCATTCCGATACGATGTTTCCGCAGTATAAATGAAATGCCGAACTCCAAACATGTTGTTGCCATTATTGTTACTCCTGCTGCTGTAGTTTTAAGCTTTAATCAGTGGGTATGTAATGTTGTAAAGGGGCTGGACTACTTTGTTCAGTCCAAATTCCATTATGTGAATTTATGCTTTTTTAATATAAGCATTAACAATACAATGCGTGCTCAAAAACCGTTACTTATTAGCTTAAGAAGCGGCAGTGTTTTGACAAAGTGTGGTATTCGAACAGAAAATGCTGAAGTGTTTAATACTTGCTTGTGAGCAGATCTCCCTCGATTTAGACAAACCCTTGTTCGGCCGATGATTTCAGATCAAAATCTGAATCAAGTGGAAAGAAAGCTGAATTACGCTGGGTACTGGGTATCACTGTTACGCCATCAGGTCATGCTAGGAGGATTGGCGGGATCAAATTGACACAGAGGGACCCAATGTGGGGGCTGAACCCACAGTTCTGAGATTAAGAGATTCTTGCTCTATGGACTGCGCCTATATAACTCTGGTGCTACAGCAGTAATGTTTCTGGGTGTGGATGAACATGACATAATAGACTGACAGCAGGAACACGTGACAGTATCGCTATATTTGGCTGCAGTATATTGTGTTGAGAGCAGCAATAACTTTCCTGCAGAGATGGGAGTGCCTTTAATACAACTCTTTCAATCAGACAGAGTAATAGGAACCGACCTCAAGTTTCGGCTGTGGATCCATCTGCACATGGGGGAAGAGACAGTAAAATAGCGACGAAGAAACAGAAAGAATTGTGCTCACTGCAAAATAGGAAAGAAAGAGGTGTTAGGACACGTAAAACAGCTTGGCGATAATTTGCAGCGACAGTTTTATGTTATTTAGTACACAGATTTCTCTTCATGTTCCTTAAGATGTGTAATTTGTATGTTGGTTGTATGAGAACAGTTTATTCTAAAGTCCTGTCAATTAACAGTGGAGAGCTACCTGGTGCACGTCTTCAAGAAGACTCTTTTCAAGGTGATTACAAGTTTCTCGAACAAATCTGCGTCATATTTTTAAAATAGTTTAGCTAATGAGCAACGAGACTATAAATGAATTCTCCCACCCTCCATTCGAAGATAAAACTCCATGTGCGAGTCGAAGTTTCCTTGAAGCTACAGATGTTCGTCATTATTGGATATCCCCGGTGATATTGACTAAGGAGCTCAATTCTTACGTGCTGTAGTTCAACGTGCGCAAAACACTCATATCCCCTGCAAATATCGGCAAAGTCAGTGATATTCTCAACAATTTGTGCCATTGCAATTCGTGCAATTCGTGCCATACTTTTTCGCAATGTATTCTGACAAGCCAAGATCAGAGGGTCATATTTGAAAATTGGTGCATTAAAATGTCTTGTACTTCAGGATTTTGAAAGTCTATTACATTGTCTCTCACACCTCGGTGTCAGAATTGTGAGACGTTTTTATAATCAGGGGGGAGGGCCGTAGCAATAAGCAGAAAGCACAATCACCTTTTTCCCAGTGCAAGTCCATGTTATGGTGAGTTTTTAAAATTGGTTTGCGATTTTTTAAAATATATTCCATACAAAAATATAATTTGGACAGTCGCTATTTATTTGGATATTCCCTTTCACTGAGGATGTCTACAGTATTCCAGCCGAATTAGTACTGATCAAAGAGAGCCATCTACAGGCGAAAGGCGACATAACATCACAGCAGCAGCATTTAAGGCGGAACGAAAAACGCGAATAAGAAGCCATCTTCAGCCTTGTAGCAGACCCTGGGAGGCACGCTCAAAATATTCATCTTTCCCAGTACTTCAGAGTCATATTTAGAGCGCTTTACTGCAATTTTATGTGATTGATAGGAGATGTGAAGCCATCGAGCCTGTACTGCCATTTCTCATGCTTTCTCTCAGTGTCGGAGCTGCAATTGCGTGTAAAGGAGGCGACTTGAAAATGAAACGTGTAATCACCTTACAGAGGGTCTTCACGACGGAGTGCGTCAGCTAGTTCTCCATTATTGTCAATTTACTGGACTTCTGAAGAAACCTAGCTACAACGAAAATACAAACTGCACAGTTTAAGGCACATGAAGAGAAATCAGTGTGCTGATTGACTCAAAAAATGTCGCTACAAATAATCTGCCAGGCTTATTTACTTGTTCGACCACCTCCCTCCGTCCCCCTTTGCTGTTAGCACAATTCTTTCAGTTTCTTTTCTTGTATTTTCCTTGCTTTTTTAGTGTTCCCCATGTGGAGATGGATCCACAACCGAAACTGTTTTCACCCTGTGTTTCTGCAGCGTCAGTCTGTATAAGGATCAGAACTTGCCCAGCTCCAGTGGCGCAATCGGTCAGCGCGCGGTACTTATACAGCAGTGCATAGCGGAGTTATGCCGGGGTTGTGAGTTCAAGCCTCACCTAGAGCAGTGTTTTCAGCTACTGAAAGCAACTGTCGAGTTTAGATACTCTTAGGTATTTGATGGAGATAAACTAACATCAAATGAACAAGTAAAGGTTTATTTTGAGTCACAATCAAAGAAGGCTCCACAGCTGAAACATTATGTTTCCTTCTCTTTTCAGCATGGAATAAACCTTGACTTTTCCTTTGAAGCCCATGCATGCTGACGCAGCTCCCTACTAAAATTACCATCAGCTGTGTACCTCCAACTGACCTGTACACAAATATATGAGAGAGGTCTACTGTGATGAGAGGAGCACTGAAGACTTGAAAAAGCTCTCGCATTAGATTCTGTGTTTTTGTTGTTCCCCAGATTTGTTTTTAATGTTCTTTTTCTTTTGAAGGTGTTGCGTTTGTTTTTTTTTCATAGTTGTTAGACTACTACAGGGATTTACCTAGGTTCCTGAAAGATTCTCGTTTTGTGTTTGTTGTGTTTTCGGGTTACAACATTTTTTTTTCTATTGATAGGACCCCACACATTACTATGGGAGTAGTTAACTTTAGTTCTTACATTGTACCTGAAATTACCACATAAACAACTACTCTGTTTCCATTTTTTTAAAAGGCACAAGTGAAGTTTGTTTTTCCTTGCTGCTGATTGGTAGCTACAATGGGTCAATTGCAATAAACTTATATACAATAAACTCCGCTGAAATTTGTCAGCAGCTCTGTACTAAACCTGTTCTCGATTGCAACAAACCTAAAATAACAGCTGCTGCCCATTAGATGTTACTGCATTAGGAGTCTAGCTTAAGCCACCTCTTCATAGGTTTTAAGCAACTCGGTAGCGGACTAAGCAGAACAATTGATCACATTAGAACTGTCTTGAATGTAATGGAAATAATGTACTCATTAATTAACAAGCTTATGCACCACTTGCTTGAAAATTATTATTATATTTAACTAAAATTGCTTTCCAGACACCACAAATATTCACAATGAATGTTATCATAACACATTTTTAGTAATACAAGTGTTATTTATTAATAATTAGGTTCCATGTATATCTTTATTAATAGCTGTATTACAAGTAATGCATATACAGTCTTTATTACAGTTAGTTTTCAGTTATCCTGGGTAGGGAAGAGAATGGAAATTAAGGAAATAAAAATTTAAAGGGCTTAAGTCTTCAATGTGTTCTGTCATAGCTGTGTGTTGTCACATCTGTCATATCTGGGTGTTAATTTAGTATATTTGATGTATTATTTATTGTGATTTGACACTACACTTGTATTTGACACTACACTTCTCAGGAGAAAGCAGTACAATTTTTTTTTATTTGAGGGTACAGAAATTGTATTGTATGGCCAGATGTAAGGTTACGTTAAGAAACCCTTATTGTTACCTTTTGCAACGTTATTTATTTAAGACGGTTCTTCAGAATAGTGTCCCTTACGTATCTGTGACTGTGGTCCAACAGTAACGGTGGTGAAATAGCTGGAATGTGTGGGAAGAAGATGGAGATGGAACAGGAGGTTTATTCAGTCAATAGAAAGGTTGTGTAGGACTGAACACACTGCGGTTATGGTACTGGGTTTAAGAGCATTACGATCCTACAGTCTCCTGATCCGTAATCAGATGCGTTATCCAATGCACCACTGGCCCTTGTACCGCATTCCTCAAGTGCACCACTGTGAGCTTGAGCCGCTACAATAATACATCGCCCCAGTCCAAATTTTCTCAATTAGGTGCAGGTTTTCTATGTGTATTTAGTTAATAAGTCTTTCATTTTGTCTGTTTTAAAAATTACATCTCTTTAAAACGCTGAAATTCACTGTAGCGGCGAGGCTTAATAATAAGGCAGAATTAAGTGTTTCTGAGCTTCCCAAATGAGGCCCCATTTCTCTGTTCAACTCTGTGGTGCAGCCACAGAGAGACCATTAGTGCAGGGTGATTTAAGGTCCTAGGACAGCTCCCAAAGGGGGATGCACTTAGCTAAGCCTGGCTGTCATGATCAATGGTCATCCATTGGCGCCTATCTGTCTAGGGAGTGCCAGATGGACATCTGGACTGCATTCCTAGGTGTCAGGAGTAAATGACTCATATCTCACCTTGATCAACCAATCAGGGACTGGTAGGGCTGAGTAACCCACGTGGAACTCTGATGCCCATGGAACTTTCAGCCAATCAACGAGCTGAAGTTCCTCCAGGTAAAAACGAGATTCAGTAAGATTCAGAAGGGATTCTGGAGAGGATTCTGTGGACTATTCTAAAGGGAATTCAAAGGAGAATTCCAGGGCAGGACAGCCCAGGAGCAGAAGGCTCCCAAGGGCAGGACATTCTCGCAGCGCGCCTCCTGACCATCCTGAGACTCAGCCCAGACAACCACGGAACGGCCAGTGTGTCCGAGTGCCAGAACTCTCCTTTGTTCTAAGAGTCTAGAGCGGAGGTTGCCAGAGAATAACCAGAGGATCCACCCGAGGTTAGCGCCAGCAGCAGGCCTCGTGAACAGGTCGGAACTGTGGACAGCTGAATCACTATTCAGAACTAGCTCTTCATCAGGACCGAACCGGTCCTCTTCCTGACTTGCTGGGACCCACAGTCATCTTTTCTCCTGTGCGCAAACTTTGCTAGTTAAAGCCAACACTAACTAGCCGGTCAGTGAGCATCAGCAGCGCACCGTCGCAAGCCGCGCAGCACAGCATGGCACACAGCCAGAGAGTGCGGATTGGACAGTAACAGCCTGCAACTGTTTCTTTGAGCCTGCAGGAGATATGAATCCCCAAAGAAATTGGATGAGTATTCAACTTCAATGCATTACAGCTCGAGAATTCAATTGTTATCCAAACCAGTTGATATCAATTTAATTCCTAAGAGTTATGTACTTGTTTTGAGTATCTAATGTAGAAGTTATAACCAAGTTCATTTACGAAACGGTCTAAATGAATGATATACTGATCGTATGTCCTCTTGATGTGTAACTCTTCGTAACTAAATGAATATATATCTTTTGTATTCTGATAACCCTCTCGATAAGATCTGTTAGGTTATGCATATTCTATGTATTAATAAATGTATCCTCGTGTATTAGTACCTGTGTGTGTGCGTTGTTTGAGTTATGTCGCATGGTTGGGTTCTAAAGCCATCAAAAGAATCAACTTTGTGATTTACTGCTACAATTAATAATTGTCTCAGTAAATGCCCAAACCCTACAGAACTGGTGCCTTCAGAGAGCCACAACGTTACATATTTGGCGTCCCTGAGCCGGTTTTCTCTTACATCACACATGAGGGAATTCAAACGAAAGAAATCACAGAAAAGATATCGCGCTTAAAAAGAAATCCAGAGTGGAGACGCTGGTGATAGAAAACAGAGCTTCATACGATGCATGAGATGCTTTACCTCTGAACTAAACTCGGCTCTTTAATCGTGTTAGGAAGAGTGAATAGTCAACAGTGTACATTTTAAAAATCAAAGCAAGACAATGAGACACGAAGAGAATTCGGAACACAAACCTCTCCTTCATCGTTTAATGAGCTTTTGATGAACGTCTAAATAAAAGACAAATTCACTATTTTCACTTTGTGATTAAAAAAACATTTTTATCACACGTTAAGCATTCCTGATGGTGTCGAATGGTTCTCTTTTCTACCCTCATCATTTGAGAATCCCCAGCTAAAATATCTTTTTAAACTACAACAAAATTGCAATATTTTGAATACTATTTAAGTTTACATAGTCACATTCCAGGTGATATTGACTTAGGCGCTCAACTATTAACTTCTTGGAGTTTGACTTGTGCCAAAAGTTTGAAATCTCTGCAACTATCAGGATGCTTAAGGACATCCAAAGAAACCCCATCACATTTAGGGGAGACGGTATTGAGGTCAGATTAATTTGAAATGCGTCTGTGGGGACTTTTGATTTACCAACGTTATGTTTTACTGAAGGATACGATGACTGATTGTGCCATAGAAACTAACGCACGTCACCTTTTTTCTACATTCACAGGTTTTTGGCTAAAGACAAAAAAATCGTTTCATTTCTTGGCCAGCTGGCAGTAATTCCTCTGCACCGACAAGAAAGATGACTATTTTATCTTTTGCAATTTGTATGGATTTTTTAAAAAAAAGTTGTTCCAAAAATTAAATGAACACTTCCATTAAATTTAATGTAGAAGCATGTTGCCGTCCATAATGATAAACTGTGCAGCAAGACAGGAAGAATGGCACCACTAGGATTCAACCCAGGATCATCTGTTTACAAGGCAGGCGCTTTAACCACCTAAGCCACAGCACTCACTCATCCTAGTGTTAATCCCACATCAGCAGGGTCAGCTTGTCTGCACACCCGTCTCCATTTGGTGGTTTGAACCAAATCTTTGAGCTGACGTTGCCATTAAATGCGACCGAGAATACTCCAACGGGCGTGCCGCTACACCTGCCGTTGGAGAACTAAGCCACTGCACTGGCATCATATATATCCCTTTTACAGCCACTTGGACACATCTCAATTGCTCTGAGACACCTGCATTCAGTGTGCGCTGAGCCTGCTCGCTGAGCAAGTGACGAGAAATGGCTTATGTCCAAGGAGCTCAATATGCTTTTTATGTTCAACGGGGTGTCCAATAAGCCTGCACTGACACGCAGCACTTGCTCTGTGGTTTGACATCTCCCAAGGTAAATGTTGAAATTGTAGGTGGAAGAGGAAAATTACCCTCGTGTACGTGGAAGCAGGTGTGCCTGCATTAATACAGCTCCATCGAGCGGAAAAAGTAACACAAGAACTGCCTTAAATTAAACAGCAAGTTTCTGCGGCTGAAAACAGAAACTATTCCCTGTGATAAGTGAACTCACAACCTCAGCATAACTCCACTATAAAAGCACCACAACCTGACCAATTGCGCTACTGGAGCAGCACAGCACAGTAGCACATTTTCCTCAGTGCACTCAAACAGTGCTTCTTCCCTAGCCTACCAGCTTCAAGACTTTTTTAAATTGATCAAAGATTCATTGGAAAAGGTTTGTCGATGGGTCAGGTGGGAATCACACCCAGATTAACTGCTTGCAAGGCAGCTATGTTCATCATTATACCCAGGACTGGCGCCAGGGGAATGATCTGTAGGGAGGGGGGGGTCTGAAATCCTGAGGGGGGCAGTGATATTTCGGTTTAAACGGAGCCATTGCAACCATCCAAGTGAATTCTCGCAAGCATGCCACTGATTAGTATTTCATGTTAGAAGATAACGACAAGCAATCTGGTATTTAGTGATGGAGAACAGTTCCACGTTCATCAGAACTCACGTGATTATTTTTTCCTGGAGCATCAACCATATGTGTTCATTTTTGCAACAACATCAACGGTAACGAGGTTCTGAATCATTAAGAAATCATTGTAAAACCAACAGAAAGTACAAACTTCTATAACTACAGTCCTAGTTATATAACGATTGTAAGTATGAGGATAAACTACTGCAAGGCATTGGTCCACCTGAGCAAATAAGGTCATAATAATGTTGACACCCAAAAACATAGACACTATGTAACGTGCTGTTCCTGGATGGATAGCCCTCCTGCACATCAAACAGTCTGATGTAGTAACTGTGAATTCGGGGTTAGTGTAGTTATCTGACCATTGACAAAGTACAACTATTTTTTACGGCTCAAGTTAAGTAAGTGAAAGTGTTCAAAAACTTTTTATCCAAACCTTTTATCCAAAACTGAGGGGGGTGGGACTGTTCAGCTGAGGGGGCGATTTTGGCATGCCAGTAACATTTTCACAAAACATCCAAGAGTTACGAAAACACTTACTTTGTGTATAAAGTACATTGTGTACACACTGTAAGTTCAGAACGCGAGAAATACTGCTCAATATGGGATCCTGTCCAGGAATATCAGGGCTGTAAGGGGGTCAGATCTATAGATGTAGTAAACACATTAGTGGAGACAGTGTGTCTGCTCTCTGTGTGAGAGCCGGACAGGAAGAATAATCTGTGGTCTGGGAAGAAGAAACCCTCGTTGGAAGAGCGGCGCTTCTCACAGGAGAGAATGAAAAAAAAAATCTTTTTCAGGGACGCTGATTTTTCTCCTTGCGGGAATTAAAAGCCCTTATGGGGAGTGACCTCGTGGTGCAACAGTAGTGCATCTGATACCACATCAAAAGGTTGTGTGCTCAAATCATGTCGAGATCGGCTGATGTATGTTCAGGTTCAGCTGGTGCCGAACCTGGAAATTAGACCATGCAGTTTGATTTTATCTGTACACCACATAGATAATCTAAATGAAATAACAGAGCAGTACAGGACACGCATTCAGGAAATTACACAGCAAGTCATTTTGAACAAGACAAGAGAAAAGGCACACTGCACATCCGTGAAACATCACATCCGACTTTAGAGACAGTTACATCACAGAATGGAAGTTTCAGGCCCCTTTTTCATTACAGGTTCAAACTAACCTGAAAGTTACAGAGTTTTAGGTCACTTTTGTATTAAAAAGTGTCTGAAGCCTGTAAATATAATTTGCCCTTTTTTAAATTGTGGATGAAATCCACTCCCATGTACCAAGACCTTACAGTATATTCATGTTAATTAAAATGACTAACGCTATTGGACATTAGCTGGTGCTTTTTGTAACGATTTGCTATTTCATGCTGGAAAGAAGGAAACCCGACCAACGTTTGCTTTCAGGTGTGGTTCATTCACATAATGGACATCTATTTCTGAGTAGTCTGATTTAAAATCACACGAACCCGGTAGAAGTCGAACCTACAATCTCATGATGCAAAAGCAGACGCGTTATCCATTAAACCACTGGCCAATCATGTAACTGAATGGCACCATGGTGAGTTCAGCACTGCAACTAGTAATACACCATCCCATCTAAAATTTCTAAGTGAGAAACGTGTTTTCTACATTTTCATCAGTTTTAAAATACCATCTCTTTAATACAGACAAAGGGTTTGTGTGTCACTTTGAAATTCTGATTGATTTAGAATTCAAAGAAAAAGATGTTTTCTTCAACAACGCAGTGAAATTATGACATCTTCACTCTACTTCTCTCTTGTAGTAAAGCAGACCTTGCAGTGTGAGCATTTGCTACAGTAAATTAGGTCATGTATCATGTTAAATCACTTCTTCAAAACCAAACATTTCCTGGTGCACATTTTCTCCATGAAAAAAATACATTTTTCTCTTACATGCTTTCTCGTTTTTTTTCCATCAGAGTACAGAAAGAAGAAAAAAGGGAAAAGCAGTGTCGCAAAAGAACTCCGTCACCCTTGGGAGATGTCAAGCTCATCGGATATGAAAAGTGCCCAATAAAAGCAATTTCTCTTCATTTATCTTAGCTTCAGGGCTGCTATTATGTGTGAGGAGGCAACTATCTCAGCCAGCAGACTCAGCGCTTACTGAATACAGGTATGTTTTGAGTGTCATGCTGATCGTCTTATAAATGCAAAGGAAACTTTTAAAGCTGATAAAGTAATTTGCATGTGGCTACAACATCCCTGGAAGAGAGATTTTATCAGTTGCACATAATCAGTATTTTTTACTTTTTGTGCAGCACTGGAAATATATTTTTTACGTTTTCTTAAGAAGATCTCATGAAGTATTGCCAGGACCTACCTTCAGCACTCAATAGCGATATTAATGGAGTAGAAATGTAAGATAAATTGATGATCTGAGCTAAAATAGTCCTTACGCGCCTCCTGTAACAGTGTTCGTATTCATAGCAAGTAATATTCTTTTTCAACCCCAAATGTTGCTAATGCATTAAGCTTTGTGCGACCATTAGAGGTTTCGGTAGCTTCTGGAGAGCGCACTTTTCCAAACTGAAACCTATTAGAACATTATTTAAGGTACACCATGTCCCGGAATCGTTCATCGGGACTAGGATTAATATCAATGGAAAGTACTTCAAGATTTAACTGAAATATTAAAAGAGTAGGAAAGCATTTAAAATAGAAAAAATCAGTTCAGATGATATTTAATTTTTGAGAAATGGGCACATTCTGTACATCAGCTCAGTGAGCAGTGCGAGGTGCTCTCCTGGAGATGATGTTATATTAGTTAAAATCATGTGATAGTTGAAAAAGCTTAATACTTAGTGAAACAGCCAGCACATATGGTTGCGTTTGTGATTATGTTACTTCTCTACTATAGCAGCATCGATAAAAGACCCTCTGAAAGCAGTAAAGCACTGCACAACTGAATTCATTGCTATTTGGAGAAATCCACAAACTCGTGTTTTTCATGTGCTTTAAAAGACAGCCATACTCACCGACAAAATAACGACACTGCAGCTGATTTTTTCCGAAGCACAGTTGACCTTTCTGAGCCAAATGATGAAGCTCACCCAGTGAATACTATAGCAGAAGGTGGAGGAAAGTGAGACTTTGTAACTACTGCAACCACAGGAACAACTGCAAGAAGCAGAATCAATTTCCCATCGAATGGTGGTGTTGTCTGAGGTACGTGATGTAAACGCGTGCAGAGAATCCCACAATCTCTTCAAAACTTGGACAAAGTATTTCTGATGGAGCGCTGTGCACAAAGATTGAATAAGCTTTGCTCCTGCCAATGATTCTGCGTGAAAAACCACAGCATTCAAGTTTCACAGACAAATGCACCATGCCTACAAAACCAATTTTAAAAACAATTGCAGCACACTACGATTCACACTGACTCAAAAGTGATCACGGCAGATGTTGTTCCCTGCATAATGCTGAAGGGACCAAAGAGCATTGCTGTTGGGAACACAAAATGAGGCTTTTTCATGCCTTGATGTTAAGCTGACAAAGACTATCTTGAAACACCTAGTTCAGTCTCTCGACAGACTGTCAAGCAAAGCTTTTACCCATTGAAGTCGCAATAGAAGGAAGGTCTTAACCCACCAACACTGAGCAGCGGCAAGATTCAAACCTAACCCAGCGAAGAAAATGGAGCACAAACCCAGCACATAGACCACCCAGCCACACTCCCAACACCTTACTCTTTTGGAGAACATCGGGTGGGTTCAGCTCTTGTTGTGCGACGCGTGGAAATGACTGCATCTTCGTTTTCCGAGATGTTTCCTATCACATCTTTGTCAGCTCTGAATATAGTGCTTCTTTGGAGCAGGCTTCAGACCTTTTATTTTATTTATAAAGGAGGGCGCATTCAGAAACATGTAATTTCTGTTTTAGAAATGCTTTGGGCGGTGTGTTTTATATAATGCACAAACAGTATTCTGATTGTATACTGTAGACCTGTGTTGCAATCATACAGGATGTGACTGGGATTCTGAAATGTTTCTTGAAAAGGTATTCAGGGCTGCTTGAATCTATAATAAAAAAGTGACCCGAAACTTCCAACCTTCCAATAACTGATGTCGCTCTCCCTAAACCTGTACGTGATGTTTTGCAGATGTGCAATGTGCCTTTACTCCTGTATTTAAAACAACCTCTGTTGTTGGGCGGAGTTGAAGGAGAACTAACTGCATAGAAAAAGTACGTAACGATAAAATATTTCTGCGCGTGAAACACATCAATCGTTCAGCATTTCTAAAATGTTTAATTGAATTGACAAAGAAATCCTCTCCTTAAACTTCGAAAAGGATTATCTGTTGAGCCAGCAGACGAAACACTGCAGGTGCCGTTTCTCACAGGTGTTTGAAGTTGTGGATAACATTTAGCAGGTTTGTCACCGTTGCTTAGCTGGTTAAGACGCCTCACTAAAAACCAGGAGACCCTGGGTGCGAATCCCAGCGGTATCTCTTCGTAGACAACAGGCCACTCATTGTCAATATTTATGGAGCTTAATTTAAAGACAACGGGAGAAGCATGAGTTACAGCTTTCTGTAGCTGTTTTGTATCGCAATGGTGAGTGCATTGGACTTCTAGGCCTTGATTGAATGAAGTCATTCAAAGGTTGTGGGTTCGAGTCCCACCAGAGTCATGTATCATTTTGATTCAACCTTTCAAAATCCTCTAGGGATTGGTGTTGATCAAGTCAAATAAAGGACTTCTTAAGAGTCCACAGTTGAAAATGAACCAGCAGCCACAAGAAAGAAATTAGCACTGGACTGTGATCACATTACTCCTGTCCTGGAGTCCTTGCACTGGCTTCCTGTCAACTTCAAAATCCTCATGCTCACCCATAAGGCTCCCCATGGCTTGGCACCTCAGTACCTGTCTGGGTTATCGCCCTACTCCCCACCTCACAACCTTCGCTCTTCTAATTCTGGTCTCCTATCTGTTCCCCCGTCCATCTACACTCTATGGGTGACAGGGCCTTCTCCTGTTTTACCCCAAAGCTCTGGATCTTTATCACCGAGGATATCAGAGAGTCACCTTCTCTAAACTCCTTCAAATCCAGACTCAAAACCCTCTTCTTTAGAAGAGCCTTTAATGAACTATTCTTTACCCCTCTGTTCCTACTGTATTTAATACCACCATCTATTGTCTCCTCTAACTGTTTATTCTCATCCTGCTTATCTTGTGTATTTTTTTAACTTTATTGTTGTGATTCTGTAAAGCGCTTTGAAAAGCCAGCTTTAAAGGTGCTATATAATGTAAAGATTATTATTATTAATAATGAACAGTGCATTTAACATTGAGCACATGCGGTCCTTCTTTGCAAAGGATTGCAAAGGTTGGGAATTAGCTTTTCACTCGTGTTGTTGAAGACCATATCCTGGCTTTGTTGCAGGAAATGTCTGGATGCCATCACCAGATCAAGGAGAGGATCATGGTTTTGGGAAGTCTTCTTGATGCCTGACACTGTGTGTTTCCTGGTTGTAACAGGTGTCATTCTGGACCTAAACAACAGAGAACACCGTTGAAATCGCTGAACTGCCTAGCGGACACTTTGTCGCCTTCTTCTGACCTGCACTTAATGCGATTCTCTGAAAACGTGGCACATTATATCTGTGCTACCTTTATGGAGGGTGAGCACACTCATAAGAATCATAGATTCGATCACAAGCATCTAAAAATGAGCATGAGAAAATGACATCACGCTATAAGGCTGAATGGCACAAATTCTCCTGTTCCTTCTGCAGCAAATATGTGTTTTTTGCTTCTTAACACTGAGATAGTTGGAGATATTTGGCAGCAGTGGGATTCCAACTCACAACCCCAAAGAGACTAGAGCTTTAATCCAGCTCTAAATTAAAAACTGGGTGACTTGTAAGGGCTGGTAGGAGAGGAAAGGAATAAATGCTTCTTTTTTGGACTAATTCTTTATCTACTAAAAGAAGGAAAGATATATTTGATTATTATTTTTTCACCAGTTGTTTTGATCAAATTATTGTAAATAAGTGCCATATTAAGGTATAATATGTACATGAATGTCATGTCTGTGTCGATTATGGCAGCTGAGTATCGCTGGAGGACAGTTCATCATGAGTGGATAAGCCTGCATAATGAGGGAGAAGAGATTGGCCTCTCTAACACAGTGTCCAGTGACACAGTGTCCTACTGTTCTCTGCTAATGTAGAGGGTGAATGTTTATTTAGGTGAATGTAAGGTTTCATTCTTGTAAAATATTTCCGAGCACTTTTTTTGTTGCTTTAAAAAAATCTTGAGTGACACATACCTTCTGTTTTACTGCACTACACTTCTCCAGAGGCCAGTTAAGCACACAAGGATCCTCAGTCAAACAAACACTGCAATCGCTTGATAAACGCCATTTCTCATCCTTTCTCTTAGTGTCGGAGCTACTATTGTATGCAAAGGAGGCGACGTGACAATGAAATCTTAAAGAGAGTCTTCATGAAGGTGTGTGTCGGCAAGCTCTCCACTGGCAATTGACTGGGCTTGTAAAGAAATCAATCTCATTCAACAACCATACAAATTGCACAGCTTAAGGCACATGAAGTGAAATCTGTGAGCTGATTGACACAAAACAATGTCACTTCACATTATCTGCAAAGTTGTTTTGCTTGTCTGACCACCTCTTCCTACTTTACAGTGAGCACATATATTTCAGTTTCTTTCCCCCATGTGGAGATGTGTCCACTGCCAAAACTGGTGTCTGATTATTTAAATAATCTGTAAAACTGTTACATGACTTCATCTAATTGTAAATGTATAAGACGGTCTATGAGACATTTGTGAGAGTAGCTGAATCCCAGAGCTGGTATGGAATCACACACAGACAGGTCTTCTGTGTGATCTGAGTCCCACTGCTCAGAGCTACAGACTGGTCAAATGGTCACTATTGTAGACACGACCATCGGACCATCGGCTACAAATAATCAATATACTGATCATAGAGTCACTATTGGTGTTTATTACATAAATACTATATATAAATAATAAGATAATTCCACACTCATATGTGTTATAAAACATTTATAAACATTTTGGGTGGCTGACATACAGTAAAGAAAGTAATACTGAAGGGCTGGAAGTCCTGAAAAGCGTTAATAGAACCTTCTTGCTTTCGACCTGGATCAGAGCCCACAACTGCCAGATCAGTGACCCCTGAGCCCAGTTCACAGAGAGGAGAACCAGGAGCTCTTTTATGTCTCTAAGAGGGCTGGGAGGAAGGATAAAAGGGGGAAAAGTGACATGAGTCCAGGCTGTTCTGTCTGATATTGTTCATGTAGCAGCACTGATTGTCTGAATATCTTCTGGTTCTGGATTGTGAGGATAGAGAGCAGTACAGAGTTGAGATCCTGTCTGAGTGTGAGTCTGAGCTGTGAATCTGACTGAGAAGAGAATAATGATTTTTTATTCTGCCTGAGAATTTTCCTGAGAATTTTTCCTGAGAATTTTTCTTCTTTTCCAAGTGGTGTTACACCTCCTTCAGAAACTCTGCACAGACTGCCAGAGTGACAGAAGAGGAGAGAGAGATGGACAGATAAGAGCACATACAGCAAGAGACACATACATCTTGATTTACTTTGAAGCAAGTGTTCATTTCTTTTCTGGAACAAGTTGTTTCTGAACTTCAAGAAATTCATACAACTTCTGAAAGATAAAATACAAATCTTGCTTCTCAGGACAGAAGAAATGCTGCAAAAAAATGCCAGTGATTTGTGAAAAGCAACCGGAATGTGTCCTTGTGCAGCTGTTAAACAAAGGGCTGGTGGGTCAAACGCACTCAGGGATGCGCTTCAGATTGTGATGATTTAAACAAAATCTCCACTTAAAATTGAAGGGATTTCTTCGCAAACCCTCTTGAATGTTGCAGGAAATCTTTGTGTTTTACTCGTGTGCAACTACAACAAGTAAACAATTAAGTACCTAAGTCAATGTCCAAGAAAACCATCTTCACGTGTGGAATTTTTCTTTAACTGGCTGTTGGGAGAATTCATCTATACACCCGTTGTATCCTTAGCAAAAATATTTTAAAATTAGTACACAGATTTGTTGGAGAACTTGACAATCCTTGACAATCATTATTAAATGAGCATTGTACAAATGTGCGTTGATATTTTTAATATGTACCTTAATTGTAATATATATATACATAATTGCTTTGATATGGATGTTCATTTGAAGGAATTGAGGAAACTATGAAGGATCGCAGAACAACCAAAGATACACTTGGGCATCTGCTATTGGTAAAGATGAAAGAGTACCTTAAGTGTAAAGCTTGCATACACACGAGAGAAAAAAAAACAGTGTTAATGCACTTCATTAAATTGATGGTGTGCTTATCAATCGTGCATAAAGTGTACATAGCAGAGGATGGTTTCGATCCATCGACCTCTGGGTTATGGGCCCAGCACGCTTCCGCTGCGCCACTCTGCTGACACCTGTCATGTGGCGATTCAACACAACTGCTCTATCTTTGCTTTCTAAAAGTGCGCCCGAGATGAAAAGTCTAAACGGTAAACGCAGACGTCATTTTGAGGACTTGGTCTTTTATAGTACAAAACATCACCCGCTGCTCTACATGGGCGTGTCTTCAATATCGTTGAGAACCAAACCTTCTGCTTTCCGAGGCAACTGATTCTTTCGTCGTTAATTCCCAAATCTTCAATGAGAATCAGTGAAACGAAAATCAAACACATGTACACACTCGCGTCCTAACTTGAAAGAAAAATCTACACCCAGTTTATAATACTGAAAATGATTCAGGAAGTACAGCAAAGTTCTAAAACCAGCGAATGCATCTGCATACATAAAATGTCAATTTTTCAAAAGTAACATCTTCAGCTTTGAAAGATTGTCATCCATATATTTTCGTTTTTCTCTTTTTTTACATAACACGCTTTCGAGAAACAAACTGTCTTTTAATTAACGCTTCATTAGAAAATGTGTATCTTGGTTTGCTAAGTTAAAATCGGCACATCCCAGTGGGCAAAAGATGTAGAATATACGACTATTAAACGCATACCTTAGACGTGTAAATGTGCTCCGTAACTGGTCTTGAATGAAATTCTAATATACGTATATCGTTATACGTCAATTAGACATCTATGATTATATGTTTATTATACATAAATGGTTGGAGTTCTATTATACGGATAAATTTGGAAGACTATAATACATATATAGTTAAAGGTCTATTATACATCAAAGAAAGATTTTTATAGGTGTAGAAACTAGTAAATAAAGCCAATGATTTGTTTTAGAAATGTATTCTTAAAATATACAATTATTCACACCTGAAAAATATGTAGTTCAAATTATAGATTATATACAATATTGTAATCAACAAATGTCTAATCATCATAAAAAACACAACTAGTAAACTTCAGTTACAAATTCTAGTAACATGGCAATATATATATAGTAATGACAAACACAAACTAATTACATGAACACGCTAATATTTAACTCAAAACCACATTTCGATTCAAATATAAATTTTAAAATTTACAACTTCTTTATTTCCACGAAAATATTATTAATGTAGCACAAACGCTACTTTCTAATAGACAGAAAGAAACTGTTTGTTTTGTGTCTCATGGTGATCCTCCTCTCGATACTAATGAAATGTTTAATATGATCTCTCGAGAATAAAAAAGGAGTCAATTTCCGACTGGAATGATTGATGCCCCATCAAACATTTTGTAATATCCCTGGAAGTTTATACAGTAGAATCCTGGTTCATGGCTTAAATTCAAGGTAAACAAGACTAAGGAAACGAGTTGGAAACTTGATGTTGAAGTGGGATTTAAATCACCCGGAACATTTCACTACATTGGGCAGTATGTGCCAGAAAGTAATAGTCGACATTACTTCGATAGCTCAGTTGGTAGAGCGGAGGACTGTAGAAAAATCAGCGGCGTATTCTTGGGTCGCTGGTTCGTTTCCGGCTCGCAGGAAGGTGCTTTCTGTGTACTTTGATCAAAGAGTTAAAAAAGCGAATCTGTTTCAATCAGACATTGATCAAAAGCTCTATAAACGACGAAGTAGAGGTTCCTGTTCCGAATTCAGCCCACGTCTTATTGTCTTGTTTTGGCCAAGATCTGATCTTTGAATTAAGGGACTACACTGTCTGCTTTGTAATCCAAAAATGCATACCAATGTCAAGTTTTTTTTGTAGATATAAAGGTGTTCTCTGTTTTCAAAGGATAGGTACTTAATTGGCATAATGATTTGGTATTGATTTTGTATCGTTGTATTATAAAGTTTGTGCTTTCTGTGTTTTTATCGTATTGTGAACTTATTTTTTAAACAAATGCTAACAAAGGCAAACACGGCACACATCTGTTTATACCAGTGGTGAATTGTACATTTTTATTAAGTATAAGCTACTGTGCCCTTCTGGGAGTATATCAGGTTCGATATAAAGTGGCAAAAATATAAAAGGGGAAAATACCCCACACTGCGTGTAAAGCCCATTTTAGATTAAAATGGCGTACTGTGCACGAAATGTTGCAGAAACACAGTCTGATATTTTGATAATTATTATTTTAATAATTTGATCAAATTGAGGCCCAGGATCCAAATCTTCAGTTCTGATTTTTTTAAGTGATACTTTTCCTTCCTTTCGTGGAAGTCACACGATGTGAGCAGTTGTTTTTTTTTTACGTTACGATCCAAAGAGCCTCAGACGCACTGTAACCAAACCAGGATGGATTGTGCTGGGAGCCGGACTGAGCTCATTCTCACTCCCTGTGCTAAAAACAGAATTAGCTCTTCCCTGAACATCGTCTACAGCTGCTGGATGGTGCTTTGCGTCTTACTGCTCCGGCAATTACTTTGACGAAAGACAGCTCAATTGTGCGCTTTTAACCTTCTCGCAGCTACGGGCGAGACTGACGCTCGCGATATGAAGGCACCCGCTGGTACACCTTCTCTAACTTTCACAATCGCGACAGACTTCGCTTTTTTAAAAAAAAGTAGATATAGCCCTGAAAAAAACATAAGCTTTATCAGTTTTTACATTAATCTATTTTGAATCAAAGTTTGATATTTTTTTCATTTTTTATTGCATTTTACATCATAATAATAATATTAATCATCATCATCATTTACACTTATATAGCGCTGTTCTGGATACTCCACTCAATGCGCTTTACAGGTAATGGGGACTCCCCTCCACCACCACCATTCTCTTGAATGATCACAGAGAGTCAAGACCTCGGTTTTACGTCTCAGCCGAAGGACGGCACCTGTTTACAGTTTAGTGTTCCCGTCATTGTACTGGCGTATCAGGACCCGCATGGACCACAGGGTGTACGCCCAGCGACAGGAACCAGACGTGTGTTGGGCTCGGCTGCGAGCAGAACAATGACGTCACGGGGACAAAGTAGAGGAAATCAAAACGGTTCTGTAAAAGACCAGTGTCAGCTGTTGGTTTGCAGTCTGGACTCTAAAAAGTATAGTATGTAGGATGTGACAAATTTATGATTTCTTGGAATAAAACGGTTTTTATTTGCATTCAAAATGAAGCGGAATTTTAGCGCGACACACAAACCCTTTGTCTTTTTTAGAGAGTGATTTTTAAACAGACATAAATGTAGAAAACGTGTTTTTTTTTAGCACTACAATAGCAGGGTCAGCGGCGTAATGAATAACGCGTCAGGCCTCGCATCAGAAAATTATAGGTTCGACTGCCGTCTGACTCCTTGCGTTTATACCACTTACATTCTTTAATATAAATGAACTGCACCTGAAAGCTATAGAAAACACCTTGGGTAAGTTGTCTGCACCCTCATGCGAATTTCGACAAATTACCCAAAACACTGTATTGTCTGGAGATCAGCTCCAGCTCTGAACTCATTTGCAATGAAAAACCATGTGTAACAAAACTGGAGAACAGCTGAACTTGTGCTCAGTTCGGTGATGAGGGTTAAGAACTGTCGTTGTTGTAATTAGCACGAACTGCACAGGCTCTGAATCAGACCATGTCAATTAGTCTGATCAGTGTAGGACACGTTAATGTAGAATTATTAATAGGTTTGTTAGTTCAGGTGTACCCACCTGAACTAATGTAGAATTATTACTTGGTCTGTCTCTTGTTTGTATATAAATGAATGTCTCTGACAACTTAATGTTAGTTTTACGATGTAGTTCAGGCGTTGACATATGCACGAGTATACAAAATGTCTCACTCCTGATTCATCTCACGTTCTACAGGAGACTGGCGATTCCTCCTGTTTCTTGTACAACCATATCAGAACAGAAGCCCGTGTCACCGAGCTCAGATTCAAGATTGACTTGCATCTTTATCCCTTTTTTGTTCGTGATCATTATTTTCTTTAGTTATGATCAATATTGAACTTTTTTTAAATGAAGTGACAATAATCAAATATGCAGGCAGATTTTTGAAAAGTATTCAGAATTGTCAGGGTTCCCCTTTGGAACAGTCGTCAGAAAATGTGAGAAAATGAAAGTTATGTAAGCTCTCACACAAAGCATTGAAGATTGGAATCTGAGTGTAAAAAAGCTACCCGTCTCCCAATGATAGGCAGGGATACACACCATGACTCAAATAGACTCAGCGAACTTTAACGCCTATGATATTACGAGTGCTTTGCACGTGTCGAACTTCAAGAAGGAACTACTACAATAGTTGTGGACATAATTCAATACCACCGGCAAAGTCCAATGCCGGCAACGTCTGAGAAAATAATATTCACTCATGGAATTTGGTCTTTGAATGGCTGGCGAGAAAATTCATTTATACTCCTGTTGCACCCTCAGCTGAAACATGTTAAAATAACAATGCAGATTTGTTGGAGAACTTATCATCAATATCCTTCAAAATCTACGTTCAAATGAAGGATTTGAAGAAACTATGAAAAAAGCAATAGTAGTAGCAGAGGATTTTGAATTTTGCTTTTCAAGTCAGTAGATCACCATAGAGTTGCGCCCCTACAAACAGCACAAAGGATGAATCCCACCTCCTTCGTTATTGCTGTTTGTGCAGGTGAAAGTAGCGTTTGTGCTATTGAAAGTATCTCGGAAGATGAAGGTGCAGTCACTTCCACATATCATGATATCATTAGATCCGACGACAAGAGCTGAAGCCCCCGACATTTTCCAAGCCAGCAATGTGAGGAAGATGGGTGTGGAGGAAGGTAGTGTGGCCGAGCAGTCTAAGTTGCTGGATTTTAGGCTTCAGTTTCTCTGGGGGTGTGGGTTCGAATCCCACGGCTGCAAAATGTTAATGTTTGAAGACCTGCAATACGATCAGTAAAAGCACCTTTTGTTAGGCTGCGGGAGGTGTTTATACATAGACTTTCTAAAATACAGGCTTAACATCAAGGCAGAAAAAATATTTTGTTTTCTTAACATAAATTCTCTTTGGCATGTTCAGCTTTATGTAGGGAACAACATCTGCCGAGATCACTTTTGAGGCAGTGCACATGATAGTGTACTGGCAAGTACATTTAATATTGGCTGTGGTGGTGAGCTTCTTTTGTCTGTGAAACTTTTAATTCTTCACGCCGAATCATTGGCAGGGGTAAAGCTTATTAAATCTTTGAACATAGCGCTCCATCGGAAATACTTTGTTCATGGTCAAAAGATTTCAGAGGATTAACTTCATGAATTCACATAGCATAACTTACAGGAAAGATTTAAAAGGGGAATTGATTGTGCTTCCTGATGTTGTTCCTGTGGTTTCTTTGGATACAAAGGTGAATGTTCTTTGACGTTCTACTAGAGTATCCACTGGGTGGGCTTTATCAATCAGCTCGGATAGGTCATCAGTGCTCCGTCTCTGGAAAATAATCAGCACTGTCGTTTTCTCCTGTACTGTCTTTTAAAACATATAAGATCACGAGTTTACAGATTTCTCCAAATAACAACTATACATTTTAACCCAGCGCTTAGCATTCCTTCAATCTAATAGTTTTACTCTGGGTAAAAAGCAGCGCAATATACAAAGAGATGATATTCAAATATTTCAACGTTCTTATTGGATTACCTGTATGGAGATATCGCTCAGAATTCCTAATATGATTTTGAGTTCAGTTTTGCTTTACTACTTTCAGAGTCTTTTATTGACCTTGCTGAAGCAGAGAAGTGACATAATCACAAATGCGACCTACCTGTGCTGCTACCTGTTTCTGGTTAATAATGATTATTGCGAGGAAAAAAAAAACAGCTCCTTGCATTAAGAGCAAGAGCAACAAACGCGCTCGCTTGTTGAGTTGGTTTTTTTCCGTGGTGCTCTTCCTCAGATGCAAAGTTATTTGGCGAGCAAGGACCTCTGAGAAGGAGCCTGAATCCGTCAAAAACTCAGAAATTCTAATATCGCACTACCGTCTTGTGTACAGAGACCTGCTTCTTCCTTTTTGAGTGTTTTGGTGTTTAAGAGCATGCTTCTTACCTCGAATGTTAGTTTCAGGAGATGTGTTACCGGATCACAGATCATCTTAAAAAGAATGGGGGATGCACTGGCTCAGTTATTTGAAGGAACCTATACCACCAACACACTTCTGAGAAGCACCTGCACATTTTCGCAATCCTCTCTCTCACCTACAAAGTTATGAAGACACAGACGACCAACAAAAACTGATTTGATTCACTCAAGGCTTCACTCTTCTGTTGTGATGTCGTTTTAATTAGTGTTAGCTGTGATGAGGTGTTGTTTCTGTCTCTTAAAGTTTAAGAGTCTGCTCCTTTCTTCCTGGTATAGAAATAACATGTTCCATCTTTGTTTACAAACACCACTGTAAATTATTTGTCCATCTCTAAAGCCTGCGTGTATTGACAAGGCAATTCAAAAGCACATATTAAATAAGAACACGATCCTTCTTGTTACCATTCACGTGGTTGGAGCGTTGTTTCGCCCTTTAACGTTCTTCTACAATATTTACAGACAGGGCTTTATCACTGGAGTTGTGTGCATCGGTCCATGAACATCAATTGTACTGCTGTTTTTCTATGCGTAATTTAATCGCAAGCACTTAAAAGATGAAAAAAGGTTTCAAAGAAAACATAATTGAAAGACAGTGAGGAGGTAGAAAAACGCACTCCCCCGTTGAAGAATCAACCACCGTCGCCCATGTGACTGGATATAAAAATAAATTATTCATTTTGCCCAGTCTCTGGAAGCTTCAATGCGATTATTTTCCCTTCCTTATTTCTTCATTCCCATTGATTTACTTTGTAGTAGAAGAAACTCGAAAGTGGGAAACTGCAGGCATTCTTCATGAAGGGTGGATTGTGGTCAGTGAACATATGCACATCTTTAAGTCAGTTTCACTATCTGTGCCATAGGGGATGTAGCTCGGTGCTAGAGTGCATGCTTTTCGTGTATGAAGTCCCGAGATCAATCGCTGGCATCACCAGGTGCTTTATATTATTGTGCTCACATCGCAATCTTCTGTTGAGTGAGAACTCTTTGCTCGTGTTCATAGAGAGCCAGGTTTACACAATTAAATTCAGTCACACACGAAGTGCTACAGTGCTGCTCTGCTGTTTTAAATGTACCTTCAAAGCATTTCGTTCTGTTAACTACCAAATGATTTGAACTAATTTGACGTCATATTCAGGAAATCCAGAGAAGGTCATCAGACTTTTAGTGGCTGTTGAAGAAAACACCTGTTGAATCTCACCGGGGATTTCTTGAGAGATCATTCAGCGAGCGAGTCCTCCCTCTGGACTCCAAACATTTTGGGTTAAACTGTTATTCACATACTCCAACGAAGAGAAACGTTAGTGTCTTCCGGTGTGTGAGCCCATTTCTCAAAAAAAAGTTATATAAATTGAATTGTTCTACTTTTTAGGCTTGCATAGTCTTATTAATATTTCAGTTAAATCTTTTTTTTCTGTAGTAACACCAGTTGATATTAATATTAGTCCTGATTTATAATTTTTTGTCATGGTTGATCTTAAGTAATTTTGTAATTAGTTTCAGTTTTAAAAAATCGCGCAGAGAAGCTACCAAAACAGGTAATGTTCATATAATGTGTAATGCAATAGCAGCATTTTGGGTTGAAAACAAAAAGTATATCTTGGTATGAATCCTAACACTTCATAAGCGGCGTTCTAGGACTTCTCGCTTCAGATAAAGTTGTCAATACATCATCGATTTCTACTCAATCAATATCAGCAGTGTTATCGCTACCGAGCGGTAATATAGATCCTGGCAATACTTCGTGAGATCTTCGTAAGAAAATCCAAAATACTATGGAAGCAATCAAATTTATACGTTTCTTATACAAATTGTGGTTTTCTGTTAATTGCCAATTTGACTGTAATTACATCTTAGTTTACAGATGTCTTGCATGTATCACAAGGTATAATAGTCGTGTGCGTCATCAGTTAAAATGTTTTAAAAAGTACGAGAAAAGTACAACATGCTTAAGAATATTTATGGTTACATCCATATTACAATGAAGGTAAATATACCAAGATATTAAAATACAATTGTACAGTCCTAACTTAATAATGCCTGTGAAGTTTTCCAACAAATCCGAACTGTAATTTTGAAATATTATTGCTGAGACTGATAAGAGAGTACAAAGATCAAATTCAATGAGTGAAAATGCACCCGTAGTTCTCTAAACTGAGTTTCTTCCCTGAAATGACTTGCTTGCGAAGCACCAAGCAGCCTTGAACGGATCGCGGAAATCAAATATACAGTACAGATGGATTCAGAGTGTGCTTTCCAACTTTTGTGCAACATTTTCCTTTGATAGGGCAGAGTTGTCTTCACAATCTGGGTTAAATAAAAAGGAGTGACGTCAGTGTTAAACAGCTTTCCTTTTTGGGGAACAACGGTTGTGTTCCATATTTCTAATTATTTTGGTTTCAAGATCGCAATTTAGTGTGAAACATAAAAGCCAGCTGGATAAGCTTTATTAATTTCCCTCACGGGATCAATAAAGTATCTATCTATAAATCTCTTACACGTCATTTACAATGGCCTTTCAACTAATAGCCCGTGCAGGGACCAAACTCTAGCTGTTGGTACAGTACGAGTTGCGTAAGGCTCTGTAACGCGCAGATGAGAAACCAACCTCTGCTTTTTCATTATATACACAGTGAGCTATATATGCGAGCTTACTGCCTCCTACGGGCTCTGTATTTGATTGCGGTACAAGACCGGCCGTGGAGATAAAGTGAGACTGCTTTGTACCTTAAAAGGCTCATAGCGTCCCTGGGAGGGCTCAAACCACCACCCTTTCGGTTAACAACCGAGCCACAAAGACTCATGTACAGCTTAACACTTCTCGGTCTCGGTGAAAGTGATACACTCCGTAAAATTTCCAGAGATTCATTTATTTTTAAAGGAAAATCACCAACAGCGGCCGAGAGCTACTGGAGTTTTTTCATTCTATACTGCGATTTCTGAAGGGTACCCTGTGAAAATACGAGTTTTGACGAGAAGGGATGGACATATAAGGTCAGAAGGCTTGGGGAACTGAACTTTAAGGTGAAGACTGCGGGTTCAGTAGCAGCAGAACCTGATCAGTATCAGTTGACTCCGATATACCTTGAAAATGAACTTGGGGATTTAGAGTCAGACGTGCTACCGTTGCACTATGGGGTACTTAATTTAAAAAAAAAATAGGAAAACAAATCAGTGTTCCTGGATCTGTAATTGAGAACAACACCTGCACAAGAGCTGCGCAGGAAGAATAAAATGTTGTCTGGGAAGAAGAGACTCTCTTCGGAAGAGCAGCGCTCTTCACAGGAGATTTTTTTTTGTGAGGCTGATTTGTCTCCTTTGAGGAATTCAAAGACGCTGATGACCGCGACCTCGTGGCGCAACGGTAGCGCGTCTGACTCCAGTTCAGAAGGCTGCGTGTTCAAATCACATCGAAGTCAGCTGTTAGTTTTTCAGGTTCTGCTAGTCCTGAACACCATGCAGTTGAGTTCTATCTGAACACCACATAGATGATCTAAACAAAATAGAGCAGTACAGGACACGCAGTGTGGAGCTCACACAGCGAACAGCCTTGAACACGAGAAAAGGCACCGTTCACATCTGCTAAACATCACGTCCAACTTTAGAGACAGCTACATCATAGAATGGAATCCCGGAAGTTTCAGGTAACTTTCTTTTTAAAAAATACAGGTTCAAGCAAACCTGAAAGTTAGGGAGTTTCGGACACTTTTCTTTTATTAAATAGTGTCTGAAGCCTGAAAATGTAATTTGAAAAAAAAAACGCTATTGGACATTAGCAGGTGCTTTTTGTAACGATTTGCTATTTCATGCTGGAAAACAAAGGAAACAGACCCAACGTTTGCTTTCAGGTGCGGTTCATTACATAATAGACATCTATTACTGAGGAGCTTGAATAAAATGTACACGAGCCAGGTAGAAGTCGAACCTATAATCTTATGATCCGAAATCAGCTGCGTTATTTATTAAACCGCTGGTATTTCACATAACCTGAATTCCCCCATAGTGTGCTCAGCGCCGCTGCTAGTAATACACCGCCACGTCTAAAATTTCAAAGTGAGAAACGTGTTTTCTGATTTTTTATGTTTTAAAATATCATCTCATTAAATCAGACAAAGGGTTTATGTTTCGCACTGAAATTCCGATTGATTGAGAATTCAAAGAAAGACTTTCTTCCACAACACCGTATAATTATCACATCCACCAGACTCTCCAACCTCTCCAGACCTTGCTGGGTGAGCATTTGCTCCGATAAATTAGGTCACGTATCATGTTAAATCACTTCTTCTCAACACAACATTTCCTGGTGCACGTTTTCTCTATGAAAAAAAAAATACATTTTTCCCTTGCACGATTTCTCGTTTTTATCAAAGCGTACAGAAAGAAAAAAGAGGAAGAAATAGTGTTGCAAAAGAACTCTGTCGCCCTTGGGAGATGTCAAACCCATTGGACATGAAAAATGCCAGATAAAAGCCAGTTCTCTTCGTTTCTCAGTGTCGGGGCTGCTACTGTATGTAAAAGAGGCAATTTGCTCTGAGAGCAGGTTCAGCGCTTACTGAACGCAGATGTCTCAGAGCGGTGTGTCCAAGTGGCTGTAAAAGGAAACAGCTGTCCTGTCACCATAGCTTAGTTGGTTAAAGCGCCTTTTTATTAAACAAAAGAACCTAGGTTCAAATCCCAGCTGTGTATTTTTTCCTATCTTGTAGTACAGAACGTACCATTTTGGTCACTCACAAAGGGCTTGATTTCGTTAAATGCATGTGTTCATTTCCTTTCTGGAAAACTTGTTTTTGATGAAATTCACACAGCTTGCGAAAAATGAAATTCAATTCTTGGTTATCAGTGCAGAAGAAATATTACCGGCTGGCAAAAAGAATGGTAAGAGATTTTTTTTAACCGGAAACTTGTGATTCGAGAAAAAATATCCAGCAGTTAGTCTCTGTGGCGCAATCGGTTAGCGCGTTCGGCTATTAATCAAAAGGTTGGTGGTTCGACGCCACCCGGGGAAGGGCTTCTTTGGCGATGTAAATATTGTCTTCGCATAGGTCAATTGGATTTCTCAGCGAAACCATAGCCATTTTAATATTTGCAGGAAATGCGAGTGTTCAACACGTGTCAAAAATGTCCAATAATGCCCAACATCGCAACTCCCCAGAAAACCATATTCTCACAAGAAAAATGATCGTCGAATCATTTATACTCCCGTCACATCCTCTGCTGAAATATTTTAAAAATACAATGCAGATTTGTTTGAGAACTTGACTAGCATTGTTACGTTAGCACTGTGCAGTTGGATTTTGATATTTTGACATATTTACCTTAATTTTAAACATAAATACAATCTATTGTAATTGTGTTGTAATATTAAAATATGTTAGCTGAGGATGCAAAGGGGTGAAAGGGAAAGGTCAGAGGGTATAGTAACAACAAGGTTAGGATTGGTGGAGGTGGCAGGGGTGTTGATGGTTTTTCTCTGTAGAGGATGATTGAGTTTTTTATCCTTCTCTGAAGTGAGAAACTGGAAGAGTTGGGAGTTGAGAGATCTGATGAGGTTAGATATAAAAGGAAGATGATGTTGAGCTGTTAGCGGTAAAAAATACTTAATGTCTTTGATGTTGTCATCAAAGATAAACTGCAGTAAGCAAAGATAAAAAGAAAATTATCTTTGCTTACTGCCCTGTCTTTCTCACACCTGAAGAAGGCTCCACGGCCAACAAGTTGTGTTTCCTTTCTTCTCTTTTCAGCATGGAATAACCCTTTACTTGTTCCTTTGCAGCATACGCATGCTGACGCAGCTACTCACCTGATATTTAAATTTCCTATAATCACAAATATGAATGTCCACTGTGGGTATTTTTTCCATGATTATTTATTCTGTCATTGAAGCATATTTTATGTCATACCGAAGTGTCATAATCACTGAATTTTTTTTTTTTCATTTAGAAAGTAAGAAAGTGATAAATCACTATGAATTGCATTTAGCCTGTTCTGATCTAGATTGTCTATATACTTTAACATGCCATGTTCACAATGTCACAACTCAGAAATGCAACAGTGAAGTGTTGTAATTACCAATGTACATAGTGTCGGAACATTGAGATGTTTTGGTAATGAGGAAGGAGGGACATGCCAGGTTCACAGGGTCATATTTAAAAAAATAGCACAGTAAAATTTCCTAAAGTTCAGGATTTTGATAGTCTGTTCCATTGTCTCTCACACCTCAGTGTCAGAATTTTTAGATGTTTTTATAACCAGGGGGTAGGTTTATAGCAAGAAGCAGAAAGTGCCATCACCCGTTGCTCATCCTCGGTTAACCATATATTCTCATATGCCATGTTCTAGACGTCCCATTTATATTAAAAAGTTCTTGTAAAATGCAAGATTTTAAGACTTTTTATGGTCAGAAGGCAAGGTCGTGGTAAATATGCAGAAAGTGCCTGTGAACTTCTGTTTTGTCTTATTTACTTATTGTGTTTGTGTTACTGTGAGTTTTGAAAATTGGTTTACAATTTTCTGAAATGTGTTTCACACAAAAATGTTATTTGGATAGTCACTACTTACATATTCCCATTTACTGAGGATAAATACAGTAATCCATCCCGATTAGTACTTTTAAAAATTACTGTAAAGAGCCATCTACAGGCGAAAGGCGGCATAACATCACAGCAGCAGCATTTAAGGCAGAAGAAGAAGCTGGCGAATAAGAAGCCAGCTTCAGCCTCGTTAATGCAATACCATTGGGTGAAGTGGAAAAATATTTCTTGCTCTGAATCCTAACATTTTTATAGGAGGTGTTCTAGTACTTCTTGCCTCAGATAAAATTGCCAATACACTTATTTCTACTCCATCAATAGTAGCAGCGTTATCGGTACTGAGTCCTAAATGTACGTCCTGTCATCATATAAAATGTCAAAAGTTTCAACTGCATTCAACTGATCAAAGTTCTCTTCGATGACAGTTATAATTTTATCCAAAATACATCCGAAACAAATTCGCACTGTTTTTTTTTATCCAGAAGAGCATCATCATGAGACTCAAAACATACCTGTTTTTTCTTCTTTCCAGGAGGAAGGATTGTTCAGATGCAAACACTGGTCCAAAATCAATGTACTCTCCTATCGCTGTTGCTTCTTTAAATCCTTCATTTGAACGTCGATATTGAGGGATGATATCGTACAAATTGTGGTTTTCTTTTAAAGCAAATTATATTAAAGTATGAGCCTCTGTTATACTGTAGTTGTCTTGGAAGTTTCGAAAGGTATAATATACCCCCTTGTGCCCTCAGCTAAAATATGATAAAATACAACAAAATTTATTTACATAGAACAGCACTTATGGTTACATGTATATTAAAATTAAGATAAATATACAAAAGTATTGAAATACAAATGTACAGTCCTAACATAATCATGCTGTCCAACTATCTTTTTTGCTTGTCAAGTTCTCCAACAAATCTGTGTTGTAATTTAATTTTAAATATTCTAACTAAGGATGCATCAAGAGCATAAATGAATTCTTCTGCCAGCCGTTCAGTCCTTGGCTGAATATGATGTCCTTGAATGTTGGTCATTATTGGCCATTCCCAGTGATATTGACTTACGTACTTAATTGTTTAACAAAAACATTCACATGTCTTGCAAATATCAAGTGGGTTAAGGTTTTGCTAAGAAATCCGAATAAGTAGAGATGAGGTTTACATTGCAATAATGAGAAGTGCATTTCTGGGTGGGCTCAAACCACTAACCTTTCAATTAACAGAGACTCACATGTGTCCCTTTTCTCCATTTGCAAGCTTAAAAAAAGAAAATAATGCTTTTTTCTTACCAGCCTGCGATATACAAGGCAAGATTTGTATTTCATCTTTCACAAGCTGTATGAATTTCATGAAAAGCAAGTTGTTCCAGAAAGAAAATGAAAACTTGCGTTAAACAAAATCAAGCTGTACGTAATCATCCATAGTGATTCATTTTGTAAGACAAGCACTGCTGGGATTTGAACTCAGCATCTCCTGTTTTAAGAGGAAAGCATGTTAACCAAATCAGCCAAAGTGCCATCAATGGATCAACACCATGTCTGAGTCAGTGATTGCAGCTGACAGTCACTGGAGGACAGTTCATCGTTCAACAAGTCAGCCTGCATAATGAGGGGGAAGAGACTGACTTCTGTGATGCAGTATCGACAAATACTAACCTTCTGTCCAACTGTTCTCTGCTGCATTCTGGATTAGCAGGTAAATATTGGTTTCCATGAATGTGTAGGGGTTTTGTGTATTTACTGGGACAATTATTAATTGTAGCAGTAAGTCACAAAATGATTCTTTGATGGCTATTAGAAAACCGACCTTGTGAGTTAACTCATTAACGCACACACACAGATACTAATACACTTATTAATACATAAAATGTGCATATAAACATAACAGATCTTAAGAGTGTGGGTTAGCAGAATACAAAAGGTATATATTAAATCATGAAGAGTTCCAAACCAAGAGGGACATACATTCCGTATACCATTCATTTAGACTGTTTCGTAAATGAACTGGGATTACAACTTCTACACTAGATACTCAAAAGCAAGTACATCACTCATAGGTATTAGATTGATATCAATTGTGGTTGAGGTAACAATTGAATTCTCGAGCTGTAATGCAGAATGTTGAATACTCATCCGATCTGTGTGGATTCAGATCTCCCGCGGACAAAAGAAGTAGTGGCAGGCTGTTGCTGTGTGCAATCGGCACTCTCTGGCTCGGTGCCAGGCAGTGGCCGGTGCGGCTGGCGAGAAGGAGAGGAGGGAGAGATTCCTGTTGCGATGCGCTGCTGATGCTCTTTGAAGACCGGCTAGTTAGTGTTGGCTGAAACTAGCAGAGCTTGTGCACATGGAAAGTGACTGCGGGTCCAAGCCAGTCACACTCTTTAGATGGGAAGAAGACCAGTTCGTTCCCGATGTAGCGCTAGCCCTGAATCCTGAGATTCAGCTGTCGACAGTTCCGACCGTAGTTCACTCGTTGATCAGGCAAGCTTTGGCGGTGGAGTACCGGTGGTTCACGAGGCTGTCAGCTGGGCTAACCTACGGTAGTTCAGTGGCTAAAAGTTCCGCGGGCATTCGAGACCCATGTGGGGTTACCCTGCCCTACCAGTTCCTGATTGGCTGATTGAGGTGGAGGATGAGTAACAATGACCTCTGTCCTTAGGGTTGTAAACCTTGGGATGAGACTCTCCCATGGAATCTCCCAGACAGTAAGGTGCCAGAGATGACCATTTATTAGGGTGGCTGGTGAATCTCAGCCCTGGGAGCTGTTCCTTATCAGGAAACTCTATCAGCTAGAAAAACACCTTAAATGTGAACCAGATGGAATGGCCTCTCTGTATCCAGCTGCACTGAGATGAGGGAGAGAGGGACTGGCAAGGGAGCAGCAAACTTAATTCCTGTATTTTAAATACGCCTTGCTGCTACAGAAGTGTCCATAGACAGAGAGATCGCTGAACCTCACTGTTCTGGCATGTCCGTTAGCCTCCATCCTGCTTCAGCAATGAATGCAGCGGGGCACATTCTGAGAGAGATGCGGTCAATCAGGTTGCAGGAAAACCACGCTATGCTTTTTTTTGAGATCCTGAAAAGGCCAGAGAGGCCATGTATATGTGTGCAGCTGGATGTGTATTTGCAGGTGGCGTAGCAAATTCTGCTGAAGCCCCACTGCCTGGTGTGGACGGTAGCTGTGCATGTTGCAGCAGAATTGTGCATGTGAGATCAAGGGGGCATGTCATGTGTTTCAGCACTTCACTCCCTTCAGTAGCACGTGATTCCCTGAGTCCAAAACAATTGTGAGTTCTTTAGATGACCTGTGGACCAATCTTTCACGATGAAGAATTCCTTAAGAAGAATAGATCTCGGCCCACCATCCCAATGCCCCCGTCTCAAAACAGCAACCTCCCACTGCCCTTAGTCTGCAAGGCAGTCCTTTCAAGTGCGATGACAACGCCGGGACCTTCATTGCCTATTGTACAAGCTGAACTTTTGTGCTCATCAATACAATGCTCTTTCCATCAACTCATCTTGTCTTTTGACGCTTCGTGTTTTGCGCTCCTTTGACCATCGGCATATCGGGTGACTGCAAACACTGAAGTTCTTGCTTACGGAGTGTGGAACATTGTTTTGAAAGGATCGCTGTTCTGTCATGTTGACGCCGAGTGAATCTTTCTTTGGGCAACATGGGCAGCCTGACAGCAGCGCGAAAGAAAGTAATGGCAAATTTCTTGACTTATTTCTGAATGTGAATGTTCTTCAGGAAAGGGATGCGGCATTGCTTCTCCCCCATGTAAAGGTCACACGTTCCAGACGTGGTTATGAGAGAACAGTTGCCGCAAGTGTCTGAAAAGAGCAAGAGAGGAAGTGGCCCTGCCCCGAAACTCACAACTTTCTGATGATGAGGTTATGAGGATGCGAGAGGTCCCTCATTTGTAAGGAATCCACTGTAACAGCTGCTGCCCTGTAGTCGTTGGTGCAGTAGGTGACTAAGCAGAACACCAGATGATATTAGAACGTTCCTGAATATAGTGGAAATAATATCCTCAGTCAGAAATGAACTTGCATCAGTCGCTTGAATTTTATTGTAATATTTCCCTAAAATTGCTATAAAGACACACCAGAAATATACACAGTGAAGTTTAATTAATTCTTGTTTATTAATCAGTGCAATTTAACAATGTATTTTAATGTCTATAAGATTCGATATTTCAGCTAATAGATGTAGAGCCTTAATATGCAATAGTGAATTTTCAGAATTCCTGGGGAGCAACAAGAACAAAAATTAAATACATATTTAAATTCAGTGTATGTCTTAAATGCGATCTGGCCCCTCTGGCTGTTAATTTAATAGATTTGTTGAAATTTTCATTAGGATGGTACTCTACACTTTTGAGAGTGAAAAGGGATAGGATTTGGGGATTCCGAGTATAACGTTTGTAGGCCAGTGTAAGGACATGTCCTCTTTTTAAAAGTCATTATTTAAGACAGTTCTGAACACTCTCACTTCTCTCACTCACTCACTCACAAAGTCAGAGGAGCAGATTGTTTCAGGTCATTTTAGTTCACTGTAGTTACAGAGGTCTCTCCTCTGTAGCATTTTTGACTTATAAGTAAAACAGAAATTATATTTGCAAATTAATTGTATTTGCAGCTCTAAAAAGATAAACTTCAGAGACTTCTGTAACAGATCTTTTCAGGTCATTTCAGCTCAGTGCTGCTCCTCTGACCTTGGGAATGAGTCTTAGGAAATTCAGAACAGCGTGTTGCTCGCCTCTGACTTGCTCTGCGGACCAGTCCAGTAGGAGCTGCACAGTCACTATGACGTGTGCAGTCCTACACCGCCTTGATATCAACAGGATGAACCTCCTCTTCCATCTGCAAGACTATCAGCACTCTGGCTGTATATTACTGGACCACAGCCACAGGACAGAGAAGGGGCAGTGTTCCTACGAACTATCATGAATAATCACTTTTAAAAAGACGTAGAAGGTTCTTTCCTTGAACGTACCCTTACATTTGCCACCACAACTTAATTCTCTGTACCCCCAAATCCCCAATATCCCTGCTTTCCCCAGAGAGTCCTGGGACCCTCTCAAACTGCTAGGCGGTGCGGTCAGTTACAAAATAAAAGAAATTCCTTTATTTAGGCATCGTCATTCCCCGACATTTCCTTGGCCCAGTGTACAACATTGGACACACACCTTCGGAAATGTCTAAGAGGACACATTTTGTGGATATCAGAGATGAACCGCTGTTAATAAAGACCCTGCCCTTCACAAGCACTTGAATATTCATTCAACCTCTGGGTGAAGCCATTTCCAATTGGGGCTCCTTCTCACCAGTTACTTCCCACAAGTAACTCCAGTCGTTGGGATGTTGGAATGACAGATGACCCAACTGGTGATGTGCTTGTGTGAGCCTCAGTTAACTGGTGTCATGGGATACCAGATTACAGCGAACAACAGTCCCTCGGTAACAACAACATAGTGAGAGCTATTACAGCAATCTACAGCTAGTCCATATTAGGAGAGCAGGACGAATGACCGGAGACAGTTCATCACATCCTTTTACAGAATACATTTGGTTACAAAACAGATCATGACCCTTTTGCCCTTTCTATTTCCACATAAGATACAAGAACAGTGTTAGATTGCAAGGCTTAAGGAGTTGTTTCAGACCTTGCACAGGGAAATGTAAATATAATTAATATGAATATATTTAGAGGTCTCAGGTTTTGCAGTCTTATTTTCCAATAATAGAAAAACACAGTGACAGCAGTTAATTAGTACAAGTACACATCTCATTTCATTTCAAGTACACCTGTACTTCACCGGGTGCCAACAGCGTCCGAAAGCGATGGTCGAACGGGGATTGATTTCTGTTGTTTAAGTTGTGGTACGTGTTGCCAACTAAAGTTCAAACGCTTTCTACAATCTTTGGCTGAACGTGGATCTTGTAGGTCAAACAAATGTGTCGTGACTGAGGATGCCTCTTCTTCGTGTCTTCGAACAGCTTCCAGTCCATTTCGTCCAGCAATTTCCCTCACGGGATCAATAAAGTATCTATCTATCTAGCCAGCCCGGCAGAAGAACATGCTGGATTCTAGGGAGATGCGCGATGGCCCTTACACAGGCGACGACCAGGCAGGAAGAAGGTTTCAGCAGATGAGACACGGGTCTGGAGATGTCCACCTTCACCAGGTTACTCAGGCGCCCCAGACAGTGGAATAATTCCTGCCAACCTCTTTCTGTGGTGTTGATGCTGTGATCTATAATGAGTTTATGAAGTCCAAGGAAATGGCCATTTTGAGTTGCCTTTGCTAAAAAAAATATTTATATTTATTTATTACATGGAATAAGATAACATAAGATCACTTTATTAGCCATATACAATTTCTTGCATTAGGAATTTGTCTTTTCGCATACCACAGCTTGCCTTCCATGAGACAGACAGACAGAGAGAATCTTGGGGTCAGAGCCCAGGGTCAGCCATTGTACAGCGCCTCTGGAGCAGTTGGGGTCAAGGGCCTTGCTCAGGGCCCCAACAGAGTAGGATTCCTCTGCCGGCCGCGGGATTTGGACCAGCAACCTTCCAGCCAGAGGCAAAGTCCCTTAGCCACAGAGCCACCGCTCCTCCCATAGGCTGAATACAGTTGTGGTATCACAGCTGTAGGTAAGGACAGCTAATCAAGCATTTTAATTCATTTGGATGTCATTTCCAGGAACGTTTCAAAACAGTAGTATCAACCAAGATAATGTTTTCCTGATAGATAGGTTTAAACAATATTATTTTTTGAGAATACTAATGCTACTAAGTTTATATATATATCTAATAAAAAAAACTTCAATTGCATTGAAAAATGAAATGCACTATTGTTAGAAATAGAACTACTGTTTTCTTACAACACAGTCCTAACTTAATAGGATAACAATTCTGGCATGCAGCTTATAAAAAATTAGAAAAAGCTCTATTTTATTTTAACCAGGATATCCCACACGGGGTCGGAGGGGAGCTGGAGCCTATCCCAGCAAGTAACAGGCATAGGGCAGGATACACCCTGGATGGCACACCAGTCCATTACAGGGCAGACGAACACACACTCACAAACAGCAGGGTTAATTAACCTACCAGCATGTGGGTGGAAGCCCACATCAACACAGAGAGAACATACAAACGCCACACAGATAGCATCTTAGGAACTGAACCCAGGGCCCCAGCACTGACAGGTTTGATTTAGTTCTTATTTTTACACCATTTGAAAATCATACAGTAGACTTGTCATAACAAGCACTTATTCTGTTCTAGATCTATTCTAAACATAAAGGATCTCTGTACAACTTACCAAATGTGACAAGACTGTCATCTTTCAAACAGGAGTGCATTCGAAGGGACCTCAAGCACGGCAGTTTGACAAACTTTAATAATCATCTCAGCTGCCTTTTTAATGCCTTTTCCAAACGGCAGATGCAAGACTTCAAGGTTTTTAAGTTTCTGCAGTGCACAAGGTGAGAACACAGATAATTAGCAGCACTTATTTACTCAGCTCTATCCTATCCTCCTCAGCCTATCCCTTCAGGACATTCAGTCTCTTTACTATACATACTGTACAAATATGTGCAAGAGGGGAGTGAGTCAAGACAAACTTGAGGTTCTTGTCTGGACCGCATTTCCCAGAATGCTGTGGGGTGTGAGCTGCTGCCCGCTGTCACAAGACCTGCTGGTGGAAGATTATTGGTCAGGTGTCAGATCACAAAGAAGGAAGCTCAAGCTACCAAAAGTCACATGTTTTTTGTGAAGAGTCACAGAGAGAGAGAGACTGGAGTTAAGAGTTGTTCAGTTAAGGCTGGCAATTAGCTTAGCTGCCCACTCCTGATAGTGAGAGACTGAAAAGGAGCTAGATTATTCCTTTGGAGTTTGTTTTTTATTTCCCTGCACTATAAATAAACAGTCCTGTTTCTGAGCCTTATGCCTGTATTTGTGCATGTCTGTTTCTCTGCATTAGCCTGTGTTTAAAGACTGTTACAGCAAGTCCAATGGACAGTCAAATGTTTTCATCATTTGGTTTTCCATCACAGGGCACATATAGATGCCAGCTGTAGATATTTTAATGTTTTATAGACACACATACAATACAATATCTATGCAATGTATTTGAAAAAACTGATAATTCTGTCAACCAAATTCATCCATCCATTTTCTAGCCATGTTATCCAGTACAGAGCTGCATGGCAGCTGGCGTCTATCCCAGCAAGAAACACGTGCCTGGCAGATACATCCTGGATGTATCTAGATGTGCACATACCTATATAACCTACCACTGTGGGAGGACTGTGGGAGGAGACCAGAGCATCTGAAAGAAACCCACACTAAATCGGAGAGAACATGCAAACTCCCCACAGACAGAACCCAGGACCGGAATTAAACCCAGGGCTCCAGAACTGCTAATGCAATGACAGGCAATGCCAATGTCCCAGCAATACACCCCAGGGAGCCACCGTGCCACCCATGGACAGAGCAAGCTAATTGGTTTTAGGTCAACACAATCATGCCCAACATCCCAAAGAAATTGGAGCTGAATTGCAGAGCAAACAATCATTTCGCCTATATTAAAAAACTCAAAGAACTTTTGATCAAATCATAAATATGTTACAGTCACATTGTCAATAAGACGAGTCGTTCACATGAAAGCTTCAATAACTCAGTGAGAAGTGCCTGGCTTTTTAGAAGTTAGTTTCCACCTACCGAAAGCTGGCGTTACTTCCACAGTTTCAAACACTTCATTACACAGCTTCAGCACTTTCAGATTTGTGAATCTTCCAAGCTGTGCAACTGAGAAAAAAAACAAAACATTACAATTAGCAGAGATCACAACTACAACTGTTAGAGTGATTGTTTACTTGATAAAAGACCTCTTACATTTTCTCTTCTATTATGTCCAGAAATAGAATACCTTCTGTACAGTTTGATCTGTGAAAAGGTTGTGCAAGGGAAATAAACCTAGAATCACAATTTATTTTACTTTTATTCACACACTGTAAAATACGTCCTCCAAGTGAAAAACAAATGGTCAGACACTCTAAACAGTAATTTCAAATGAAAATGAGATAGAAACACTGGCTGGACATCTTCAGAATGAACAGTGAAATGTGAACCAAAGAGGACAGAAGGAAACTATGAGAGTGCAGAACAAGATACCCAGGCATGTTGTTGAGGGTAATGCCCTGGATTCAAGTGTTTCATAGCAAAAGCAGTGAACTACTCATGCAAGTTACATTCTGTCTTAGATTTCTAATTGATTTGGGATGAGCTGTAGACTTTTGTTATTTTGACATTATTTTGTCAGTAATATGTGAAAAAGTCTAGGCCAGGGTTACTAGTTTTGATAAACTCTTTAAAACCCGTTGGTGTGGATAAGAACTGCTAGAACAACAATCTGGAATATGATCCATCAGAACATGGCACAGACTCATTGGCAGAAGGAAACGGCTCACCAAAAGAGCTCAGCTGAGAACCGGTGAACGCTATGCAGCCCAGTCTGAGCTCCTGCAGGCTAGCGCAAGGCAGGGGGCTGATGATGCCTTCCAATGCAGGACAGGAGTCACTTTCCAATACAAAGCTGGACAAGAGTGGGAAATGTGTGAAAAGCCACGCTGAAACAGAAACAAAAAAACAAAAACCACCCATCAGCAGCTTCATACTGTTACTGGTGCAGACGATGACTGGTCACTCCTCCTGAAAACCACAGCCTCTGGTTCTTTCACCAAGAAGGGCAGTGCAATCACATTGCAATAATACAGTAGGAGTTTTCCCAATAATAATTACTGTATATTGATTTGACCTCAGCATTGTCCTTACCTTGATTCATTTTGGTATTGGTATTCTTAATTTATCTGCTTGTGCCTTTTCAAACAATGCTGTGACAACTCCCAAAGTGCGCTCTATTCCTTCGTCCTTTAACTTTCCATCAGTACTTTTGTAAGACTTACATTTTGGTTATTTGTAAGCATTAATGTAGCTTCTACTTGTCACACACTATCGCATTTATAAAGGGAAATTTGTAGTTGATTACATAAATAAGTTTGGAAATTTAAGATGGAATGCAGTTAAGGCAGATATTTAGATTCATGCAGCAATATTTTTTGCATTCGTATTGCTCCAAGGAACACATCTGTTCGGTCATGTTAAGTGTTTTTAAAGATAAAATGGTTTGATGTTTTAGAAGAAAATGCAGTCCAAACACCCATATTTGTTTGCTCTGGCACAATATTTCTGGAATCATGTTTTGATCACCTAAAAACTGCTTCCCAGTCTTGGTCAGGAGTAGCCATTCATTCCAATAGATCTTTGTTAGTCTGACTCATCCATCCACCCTTTTTCTAACCACTTATTCCAGTTCAGGGTTAGGGTTAGCCTTGTAGCGCAGTGGCCCTGGGTTCAATTTCAGTGCTGTCTGCATGGAGTTTGCATGTTTTCCCTGTGCTCATGTGGGTTTCCTCCCACATTCCACTGGCAGTGCTGGTAGGTGAACAGACCCTGATCTGAGTGTGCATGTATGTTTGTATCTGTCTGCTCTGCAGTGGGCTGGCATCCCATCCAGGGTGTATCCTGACTTACCCCTGTTACTTGCTAGATAGGCTCTGGCTTCCTCATGACCCTGTACTGTATAAAGCACTTTAGAAAATGGATGGATGGATTAATCTGATATTACCTAATATAGCGTCTTCCTCTTGTATGGTAATATTCAAGTACAGTTTCCTTAGAGTAACCACCTTACTGAATCCAACTGGTAGGGCACACACAATTCCTGGAGATGGACCCAGTACTAATTTCAGTTCCTGGCAGAAAATTAAAATTCAGAAAATTAGAAAAGGCGGTTTATTCATTAAACTCTAAGCTACTAACAGCCAACTTTCTGTAGTAAAACCGTGTTCAATATTCATGATTTCGCTTCTTTGCACAAAAGTGTTATAAGGTTTTACAATGTTATAAGGCACAACTGCATTAACATGACTTAACATGATTCTGGAGCAGTGCATCCTGGGTAATGCTTCAGTTGTTCAGTTTCCTTCAGGAAAGCGTAAGAAGTGGCTTGTATGTGGACCTGTTACCAGAGCAGTGCCTGTGCGCGACTCAGTGTTGTGTTGCCAGATAAAAGAAATATTATTAAAACAAATATCTTCCATGAATCCCTAAACTATCAATTTCAATTTACTTTCCTGTCAGTTATTCCTGTGAGGTAATAAACGTCATTACAAGACGATAGTGCTGCATTTTTTAACAATAATAAAAATAAGATCTAAAAGGAAAGAAAATGCACACAACAATGAAAAGAAAAACTTAGTCCAGTACATGGTAATCTGTTATATAGCAGTGATCTTATTAGTTTGCACATACAATAATTAGAATTATAGGGAGGACGGAATGCTTTTCTGAAGTTTTCAGTACTAATTTTCTTTAAAAATACTAATAACTAATATCACTTATTTCTGATATAGTTATAACAAAAATAATTATGGTTTTGTGAACTGTGGAACCACACATATTTTCCCGCAAGGCATTAAGTTCCATGTTTGAAAATTCACCATCTGAGGAGACCTCAAGGCACCTAACCCTCATAAATAACAAAGTGTTACTGTACACTGTACTAGTACACTAGAGGGCACAAGTGAATTTCAAATTGGCTTCTTTACGAAAGCAGCTGTAGGTGTGTGGAACATGCTGCCCAGTGATAGTGTTGAAGCCGATACCCTGACTTCATTCAAGACAGCTAGATGAGGTCCTCCAGTCAGGAAGGGAGGCACTCCTTTACACAAAGGGATGTGGGAGCATGGAACAAGCTAAATATCCAAGTTGTTTCACAAATGGAAACCACAGGGAAGTACATTTAAAAATGAGCATGGGAGACAGTAGCTCACACAAAGGGTGGTGGGATAGTTTTCTTTCAGGAAACAAATGGATGACATCCTGGGATCAATTCAGTACTAGCTACCAAATAAAAAAAAGGTCAGAATGCTGTTGTAGTGTGCTCTCATGAGGCACCAGTTCTGTAGGGGTTTGGGCATTTACTGGGACAATAATTAATTGTGGCAGTAAATCGCAAAATGATTCTTTTAATGGCCTTAGAATCCAACCATGCGGTATAACTCAAACAACGCACACACACAGGTACTAATACACTAAAATACATTTATTAATACATAGAAGGTGCATGTAAATCTAACAGATCTTATCGTGAGGGTAAGCAGAAAACAAAAGGTATATATTCATTCAGTTACAAAGAGTTACACATATCAAGAGGACATACATTCAGTATATCATTCATTTAGACCGTTTCTTGAATGAACTTGGTTACAACTTCTACATTAGATACTCAAAACAAGTACATAACTCTTAGGAATTAAATTGATATCAACTGGTTGGGATAACAATTGAATTCTCGAGCAGTAATGCAGTGAAGTTGAATACTCATCCAATCTCTGGGGATTCAGATCTCCCCCGGACAAAGAAACAGTTGCAGGCTTGTTGCTGTCCAATCCGTGCTCTCTGGCTAGGTGCCAAGCGGTGCTCGGTGCGGCTGGAGAGATTCCTGCTGCGCTGCTCTCTGAAGACCGGCTAGTTAGTGTTGGCTTTAACTAGCAAAGTTTGTGCACAGGAGAAAACTGACTGTGGGTCCCAGCTGGTCAGGAAGAAGAACGGTTCGTTCCTGATGAAACGCTAGTTCTGAATACTGATTCAGCTGTCCACAGTTCCGACCTGTTCACGAGGCCTGCTGCTGGTGCTAACCTCGGGTGGATCCTCTGGTTACGCGCTGGCAACCTCCGCTCTAGACTCTTAGAACAAGGAAAGTTCTGGCACTCGGACACACTGGCCGTTACATGGTGGTCCTGGCTGAGTCTCAGGATGGTCAGGAGGCGTGCTGCGAGAATGTCCTGCACTTCCCAACTGTTCTGGCCTGCGGGCCGTCCTGTCCTGGAATCATTCACACCCCTGGAATTGTTCTTTTTGGAATTCTTCTTCAGGCCCTCTGTGTTGCCTGTTTTTACCTGGAGGAACTTCAGGTCGTTCATTGGCTGAAAGTTTAATGGGCATCAGAGACCCACGTGGGTTACTCGGCCCTACCAGTTCCTGATTGGTTGATCAAGGTGAGATGTGAGTAACTCACCCCTGACACTTAGGAATGCAGTCCAGATGTCCATCTAGCACTCCCTAGACAGATAGGCGCCAATGGATGACCATTGATCATGATAGCCAGGCTTAGCTAAGTGCATCCCCATTTGGGAGCTGTCCCTTATCAAAGAAACCTTAAATCAGCCTGCATGAATAGCTTATCTGTGGCTGCACCACAGAGATGAAGAGAGAGATGGGGCCTCACTGGCAAGAGAGCGCAAAACTTAATTCCTGTATTTTAATAAGCCTTGCCGCTACAGGTGTAACAGTAATAGTATCATGAAATCTTTATTCCTCCCTGCAGTCTCACTCTCTAACAATGTAAAATAAATGCATTATGACATTATCCATAAACAAATATTTCTGGTAGTAGCTGATACATTAATGCTGCACACTGGTATCTTTCCGGGAGTGAATAGGATGTGCATATAAACTGTGCATCATGTGATACCTGTCAGTTACACCTTCAACAGGCTGACAGGGTTAGCTTGAGAATACCAGCAGAGTTAGAAGATGAGTGTTAGTTGTTGTGAAGCAGGGTTATGGAGTGGTGTAGCTTCTTCTACACTCTGTTGTGTTAAATCCTGCTTGACCTTAAAATGCCTTTTGTCTTGTGTTTTTGTGTGTGTGAATTACCTGAGTCAGGGTAGTGTCAGCAGGGTCTTATCACAGTAGATGAGTGTATATACAGTGCCTTCAGAAAGTATTCACCCAGTGGAATTTTGTTGCATTTTGTTCCCATTACACCTCCACATTTTAACATTTTTTCCTCGTTTTAAGAACACTAAATTCAACACATTTATGAATCAAAAATATTTTTTATTCAAGAACATTTGTTTTTCAAAATGAAAGATTTACATTTCTCATTTACAAAAGTATTGTATTACAAGAGATTGTTTGTGTCTGCAGTTTCTCCCATTTCAGCCAAAAAGCTCTGCAACTCTGTCAGTGTTGGAGCTGGCCACTTTTGGTCACTTTTCTGACAATCACCATTCTTGTCCGGTTGCTCAATTTGGTAGGAGGGCCTGATCTTAGTAGTGTCTGGGTTTTGCCATGTTTTTTCTATTTAGTTACAATGGGATTTAACGGTGCTCCTAGGAAGGTTCAAAACTTTGCCAATCTTTTTATAACCTTCTCCAGTTTTTTTTCCTCCTAACAACTTCATCTCAAAGTTCCAAAGGTAGCTCCTTGGTCTTCATGACAGCAGGACTGATCTGATCTGCTGTTTCAGTGAGACCTCACAGTCAGTGATATCTATTGTGCAATCAAGCAATTGAACACCGGTGAATTTGAAATGAACACAGGTGTACCTTGTTAATGTATTTAGTGTGATCTCTCAAGATAATTGACCCAAATTAGGTTGTTGAAACAAAGGGAGTGAATACTTATCAATTAAGTAATTTTCCATTTTTATTTTTAATAGATGTCTTCAGAATTATAAATACTTAATTTCATTTGAACATTATAAAGAATTGCTTCTACAGGAGTGGAGAAAAACATTTAAATATGATTTAATTTGACTTTGCAACACAGCAGAATGAGAAATAAACAATGGGGTGTGAGTACTTTCTGAAGGCACTGTATATATAGCTTGTCCTGTCTGCAGTTGCATTGAAAAAAAAATTGAAGTATTACTAACGGTGCCAAAATAGATTTTCTTATTAAAAGAGATTCATACAGTATCTTATTCTTTATTATTTACCCTTTATTGCATAAATATTTCTTGTATTTGATATATATGCTCTCTTATCCACATAAATTAAACTCTGTGACAAGAACTATTTCTGTTTTAGTCAACTGTAAATAAGAGTATAGTCAAAATTTAACTGACCAGACGAACTCAAAATTGGGTGACTACAAAGTGACTATGACTAATAGACATTTTGGGAACAAGTAAAGGTTTGTTCCATGCTGAAAAGAGAAGAAAATAAATGTCTCGGCTGTGGAGCCTTCTTCGGATGTCACATGCTGACGCACCTACCCACTTGAACTAAAGACATTTTAGTTGACTTGACTTAGACTATGATTAAATAAAAAACCTGGTGACTAAATTGGTTTTTTTAAGTCACCTGACTGGAACTCTTCCCACACTGACTGTAGCTGAATGGTCTGTCTCCTGTGTGAATGCGCTGGTGCTTTTTTAAGTCATGCGATTGAATAAAACTCTTCCCACACTGACTGCAGATAAACGGTCTCTCTCCTGTGTGAATGCGCTGGTGGGCTTTTAAGCTACGTGACTGACTAAAACTCTTCCCACACTGACTGCAGCTGAATGGTCTCTCTCCTGTGTGAATGCGCTGGTGCTTTTTTAAGTCATGCGATTGAATAAAACTCTTCCCACACTGACTGCAGCTGAACAGTCTCTCTTCTGTGTGAATGCGCTGGTGGGCTATTAAGCTACTTGACTGACTAAAACTCTTCCCACACTGACCACAGCTGAATGGTCTCTCTCCTGTGTGAATGCGCTGGTGGGTTATTAAGCTACTTGACCGACTAAAACTCTTTCCACACTGACTGCAGCTGAACGGTCTCTCTCCTGTGTGAATGCGCTGGTGTGATTGTAAGTGGCTTTTCTGACTAAAACTCTTCCCACACTGACTGCAACTGAATGCTCTCTCTCCTGTGTGAATGCGCCGGTGGGCTATTAAGCTACTTGACTGACTAAAACTCTTCCCACACTGACTGCAGCTGAATGGTCTCTCTCCTGTGTGAATGCGCTGGTGGGTTATTAAATTACTTGACTGACTAAAAGTCTTCCCACACTGACTACAGGTGAACAGTCTCTCTCCTGTGTGAATGCGCTGGTGGGTTATTAAGTTACATGACCAACTAAAACTCTTCCCACACTGACTGCAGCAGAATGGTCTCTCTCCTGTGTGAATGTGCTGGTGGGATTTTAAGGCATGTGACTGACTAAAACTCTTCCCACACTGACTGCAGCTGAATGGTGCCTCTCCTGTGTGAATGCGCTGGTGGGTTATTAAATTACTTGACTGTCTAAAAGTCTTCCCACACTGACTGCAGCTGAACGGTCTCTCTCCTGTGTGAATGTGCTGATGTTGTTTTAAGAGCTGCAAGTGACTAAAACTCTTCCCACAATGACTACATCTGAAAGGTCTCTCTCCCGTGTGAATACGCTGGTGTCTTTTAAAGTCACTTGACTGAATAAAACTCTTCCCACACTGACTGCAGCTGAATGGTCTCTCTCCCGTTTGAAGGTGCTGGTCGGGTTTTGATTTGCTAGACTGACAGAAACGCTGCTCCTCTCTGTGCCATAATGGCAGTTTGTCCACTCCATCTGAGCAAGGCCTTGAGTGATTCTTCCTCATTCTCTGATTGTACTGGGGTCTCTTATTCTGCCAATGCTCCATGGAATGGTCTTGCTCCGTGTGCTGAGATTTGTTTTCTCCACCATGTCCTTCAGTGTGCTGCTCAGCAGTGTGAATCATCCGGGGCTCCTTCTCCAGCTCTCTGAGACTAAAACTGTCTAGTTCATTCAGTTGTTCTCCTCTTTGCCCAAGAACAGACCTACTCTCCAGTTCATTAAAACTTTTAACAATTTTCTCAGTAACCAGATTAGTAAACCTGTGTGTAAAGCCATCAGATACTAAGGGATCATATGATTGTTTGAGTCTCTGCAATGACAGTCTCTCCACTTGAACAGAACAAGGCCTAATTATCAAGCCCTGTAGGAGCTGCTGTTGCTCCTCCCTGTACTGACTCCTCTCTGTGTGCTGTGACTCAGTACTGTTCTCTTCACCAGGTACATCAGTCTGCTGCTCTGCAGCGTCAATCAACTTGGACTTCATGTCCTGTTCTGTAAGATTTAAAACATCCAGTTCTTCACTGTGCTCTCGTACAGAGACACAGCCCAGTTCATTACAACCTTGTGTAATATTGTTCGAGTCCAGATTATTAATCTTATCTATAAAATCATCACATACTAAGAGCCCAGGTGTCTCACTCTCAGGCTCTGTCTTCATCATGGTCACAGAGTCCAGATCCTCGACACTCTGTCTGCTCTCTGTGTGCTGCTCACTGAGTGTCTCTTTCCCTTCTGCGACAGTGAGCTCTCTCTCCTGCACCAAACTGGAGCCCCACTCCTCCTCACTGTGCTGCTGTTCAAGAGGAGCCATGTCCCCAGCATCAGAGAGAGCACTGGTCTCTGTGCCTGTAAATACAGGAAAAGAAAACAATAACTTTATAATAATAATAAACTTTATTTTATATAGCACCTTTAAAGGTGGCTTCTCAAAGCACTTTACAGAAGGCCAACAACAAAAAAGACACAATATAAGCATGATGAGAATATAGTTAGACGAGTCAGTAGATGGTGGTACTAAGTCCAGTAGGAGCAGAGGGGTAAAGAACAGATAAATAAAGGCTCTTCTGAAGAAGAAGGTTTTGAGTCTGGATTTGAAGAAGCTTAGAGAAAGTGACTCTGATATCCTTGGGGAGAAAGTTCTAGAGCTTGGGGCAAAACAGGAGAAGGCCATGTCACCCATAGAGTGTAGAAGGACTGGGGGACAAATAGTTGAACACAATTAGAAGAGTGAAGGTTGTGAGGTGGGGAGTAGGGCGATAACTCAGACAGGTACTGAGGTGCCAAGCCATAGAGAGCCTTATAGGTAAGCAGGAGGATTGTTAAGCATCACAAAACTTGACAGGAAGCCAGTGCAAGGACTCCAGGATAGGAGTAATGTGAATACTTGCACTAGACAAACTGGAAATTACAGCATATTAACACTGCACTGACAGAGATGGGTAAATACAGACACACTGACTGGACACTGCAGCATATTAGCACTGCACTGAAAGGGGTTAATATAGACATGCTGACTGGACACTACAGTACATTAACACTGCACTAAGAGAGGGGTTCATACAGACACACTGACTGGACACTACAGTACTTTAACACTGCACTGAGACGGAGGCATTTATACAGCCATGGACTGCTCAGAGAAGGGGGGTAAATACAGACAGACTGACAGACAGGACACTACAGTACATTAGCACTGCACTGAGAGAGAGCGGTTAATACAGACACACTGACTGGACACTACAGAACATTAACACTGCACTGAGTGACAGGTTAATACAGACATGCTGACTGGACACTACAGTACATTAACACTGCATTGAGAAAGAGAGGGATTAATACAGACACACTGACTGCATATTATAGTACTTTAAAACTGCACGGAGAGAGGTAGGTTAATACATAGACACTGACTGGACACTACAGTACATTAACACTACACTGAGACAGAGAGGGGTTAATACAAACACACTGACTGGACACTCCAGTATATTAACACTGCACTGAGAGAGAGAGGGGTTGATTCACACACACTGACTGCACACTACAATATATTAACACTGCACTGAGAGAGAGGGGTTAATACAGACACACTGACTGGACACTACAGTACATTAACACTGCACTGAGAGAGAGGGGTTAATACAGACACACTGACTGGACACTACAGTACATTAACACTGCACTGAGAGAGAGGGGGGTTAATACATACATACTGACTGGACACTACAGCACATTAACACTACACTGAGAGACAGTGTTCAATCAATCTTTATTGACAGAAAAAATAAAGAAAGTATGAATCTTGATTCTTAGGACCCCACCTTAAAAATTATTAAAATAAAATCATAATTGGAATATTAATTTTTTATTCACAATCCTGCACGTTTCCAAAACACCAATGCTTTTCAAATGTTCCACAGTCATTATGAGATAATATAAAACATATATTTTAACGACATCCTGCTCTTCACCAACCCTTCAAACATCCTCACCAAGTCTACAGACCCGGAACCAGAGATCTTATTTTTCAGAGTCTTGTAGATGGTGAGTTTGGCCTGGCCCAGTAGAAAGTTGGCGAGGAGGGTCTGAGTTTTTTGTTTTTTCATATGACCCACCCCGAACATGAAAATAATGTAATTGAAGGCCAGGCCAAGGTTGATGAAGAGCCAAATCAACACGGCAAACATGGGCGACAGGTGGGGGCAGGCACTGTAGTAGTGGAACACCGTCTCCCTCTGAGCGCAGAAGGGACAGGCCCCTTTTGTTGAGGGGAAATCTGTAGAGGCTACCCCAGGCAGGCCGGACACCATCTGGCACCCCCAGACGAGCCCTCCAGGGAGTGTCAGGGAGTGCAGACAGCTGGGCTTGGTGTCTAGATGTTACAACTAGTCTATATAGACACTTCCCCCCAACACCAGCCAGAGACCTCTCCTCTGAAGCAAGGGACTCAAGGAGAGATCCTGTCGGCCCGGGACTGAGTGCAGGAGACACTAGCAGACCAGGGAAAGGAGGCTGTGTGGTTGGAAGGTGGCGTTCCTCAAACAGATCCTGGACTAGCAGCATCTCCTCAAGAGGCAGAGCAGAGCAGAGCAAAGCTGAGTAAGAAACCCGTCCACACACCGCCGCGAGTGTAGTCCCAGAGCGTCACATGCCCACTCCATGCTGCGCCACCAGTCCTGATCCACGTCAAGCAGGTGGTGGAGTTGTGTGACATTGGCGCGGACCAGTCTGCTGGTAAAGTCCAAGGAGCGGCCCAGTTCTGTGTCCATTCACGGATTGTGTACTAGTGGCTCTCAGAGTGTCCAGTATAGACTGGGCCGCTCCTCCTCTCTCCGCACGTGCAGATGCCGCCAGGCTTTCAGGAGACTACGCTGGAAAGGCTGCAGTGGAGACAGGTCAACCCTGCTGGTGTCCATCAGGAAGAGAACAGAGTCGATCCCGAAGTGTCCTGCTAGACGCAACAGGGTGAAGGTCAGCTCCTTCCAGGACAGCGAGGCCGGGCCATACAGCAGCTTCTGTACTGCCTGCATACGAAAGGCGTCCACCCGGCTCCGGATGTCAACGAGTCCTTGTCCTCCGTCCTCTCTGGGCAAATAGAGGACACCCCTCCACAGCCAGTGCAGTCCATCCCAGAAGAAGTCGAGAAGCGTGGCCTGCAGCTCCTCGATCAGTCCAGCTGCTGGCTCCAGGCACAGCAGGCAATGCCACAACATTGAAGCCACCAGGGTGTTGACAATCAGAACCCGGCCTTTGTAGGAGATCTGGGAGAGCAGCCAGCGCCAGCGGTCCAGCCGACCTTTCACTTTTTCGAGGAGCCCCTCCCAGTTCTTCCTCACACTGGCCTTGTCCCCCAGGTACAACCCCAGGTATTTGAGTCCTCCTCTGGTCCAGCTGAACCTCTCTGGCAAGACTGGGGGACCCGTCTCGCTCCACTCTCCCAGGAGTAGGGCGCTACTCTTGGCCCAGTTTACTTTGGCTGATGATAGCCACTGGAAATCATTCAAAGTTGTCTGTAGCGCCCTGACATCCTGTTCTCCTCCGACCACGACCATGATGTCATCAGCGTATGCCAACATCTTGACAGTAGAATTGGGGAAGCCCGGGATGGACAGCCCCTTGATGACCCGGCGCAGCTGATGTAGCAGAGGTTCAATGGCAAGGGAGTAGAGCATTCCTGAGAGTGCACAGCCCTGCCTGACTCCCCTCTGCACTGGAAACGGAGCACTCAGCCCTCTGTTGACCTTTAGCACACTGAAGATGTCACTGTACAGCACCTGAATCATGGCAACAAAGACAGAGCTGAATCCGAAAAACCTCATGGTTCTCCACAAATACTGATGTTCAACCCTATCAAAGGCCTTTTCCTGGTCTAACGAAATGAGACCAGTATCTAAACCCAATAGTCTGGAGGTGGCCACAACATCTCAAATCAGAAATATATTATCAAAGATTGTCCTTCTGGGTACACAGTACGATTGTTCGGACTGCACCACTGATCCCAGCACCACCCTCAGCCTGTTGGCCAGAGCTTTGGACAGGATTTTATAATCCACACACAGCAGGGCAACAGGTCTCCAGTTCTTAATGTCACACAGGTCCCCTTTCTTAGGCAGCAGGGTGACAACAGCTCTCCTGCAGCTCAGTGGCAGGTCCCCGTGCTCCAGACTTTCCGAGAACACATCCAGCAGGTCAGGTCCCAGCACGGCCCAGAAGGCACAGTAGAATTTGGCCGGCAAGCCATCAAGGCCAGGGGTCATACCATTACTCAAGACACTGAGTGCAGTGGAGAGCTCCTCCAGGGATAGAGGCCTCTCCGGCCATGCCCCCTCCTCTTCGGGGACCTGTGGAAGGTCTTCAAGGAACCTGCGTGTGCAGACCAAGTCCTCACTTGCCTCGCTGGAGAAGAGTGTCTTGTAGAACTGCATGGTCCTCTCCTGGATCTGCCCAGCCTCGTGCAGCTCCTGCCCTGTCTCCGAGCGCAGGCAGAGGTTCTGCCTGCTCTGGCCCGGTTTCTTCTCTAGGCCAAAGAAGTAGCGAGTCGGGGCGTCTACCTGTGATGCACTCTGAACCCTAGATTTTATTAGAGCTCCCTGTACTTTTGTGTCCAGAAGGCCAATGAGTGATTCTTTTTGAGTGTGGAGGTTATCAATTAGCCTCCTGTCTGCACAACACTCCAGAGCCTGGTGGAGCTCCAGAATGTCTCTCTCCAGAGCCTTCATGGACTCACGGATACCTCTCGTGACAATTCCAGTGTACTGCTGGTGGAACTGGCGAATCTGCACCTTCCCAGTATCCCACTACTGCCTCAGGGAGACAAAGTGGGCTTTCTGACTCCTCCACTGCTACCAGAAGAACACGAGGCAGTCACAGAAGTGAGCATCGTCAAGCAGTTGGGTATTAAAGTGCCAGTAGGCACTGCGGGACCTCACTGATGGGACGACGACTGTGCAGATGGTGAGACAGTTGTCCGACAGGCCCACTGGACAGATGGGAGTACTGCTTGACGATGCTGTAATGATGTTTACGGCAGTAGATGCGGTCAAGCCTGGCCAGAGAGAGGGTGTTCCCTCAGACCTGGGCCCAGGTGTACTGCCTCGTGTCCCCATGACATCTCCTCCAGATGTCAGTGAGGTCAGATTTGACAAGGATCCTGCGCAGCTCCCTGGCCGACAGGCCATGTGGCTCTCCGTGATTCCTGCATAATTCCTGTCCAGTGTGCTGCTCTCTGTGCAGTTAAAATCATCCCCCAGGAAGACCAGCTCTTCAGGCTGGCAGGTCACCAGCGCATTTTCAAGCTCCCTGAAGAAGGTGACCCTCTCTCCGCCGTCTGTGGATGCGTAAATGTTAATAAAAACAAAGGTTTTCTTCCTGTAAACTACTCGCATGAGTCAAAGGCGACCTTTCACAACCTCATGGACGGCGATAGAGAGGGGCTTGAACCCCACAGAGAACAGCACCGTGATCCCCGCGCTCACAGGGGACCCATGATTGTACACAATGTCCCCCTGCCACTCCCGCTGCCAGGCAATGATGTTGGAGCTGTCGGTGTGGGTCTCCTGCAGGAACGTCACCTGCAGGCTGTTTTCTTTGATGACCTCCAACACCGCAGCTCGCTTCAAAGCCCTCCGGCACCCATTGGTGTTCAAACTCCCTATTCTAATGCCGCCCATGTTTGCGGAAAAGAAAAAAAGAAACAACATAAAACACAAACAGACACATAGCACGCAGACGGATAGTGATGTGATGTAAGAGACGGGACTCATTCGTGCTGAGGTGCATTCCGCGGTCCTGCCCTGATCTTACCCAATAAGCTCTTCAGGCACCATCTCTCTTGATCGCTGAAGTCATTCGCACCTGAGCCTTTTCAGATGGTGGGTCGCGGAGAGGACAAAGAGCTCAGTGTCGGGAAAAAAGTCCTCGACCACAGTTCCCCTCTTACCTTTAGTCTTCTCTAAGAACTCCCTGATGCTCTGGAAACTGTAGCCTACTCTGCAGCTCTGCCGGGCCGAGGAGCCCGAGGCGAGAGAGGAGTCTGGGAAGCCGCCCTCGTCATCGTTGCTCCCGGACTCCGAGGAGCTCCGGGCGGCGGCGGCGAGGACACTCCAGCGCGTCCTTACTCTCCCAGTGTCGGAGTCACTCGCGGCCCCTGGGCCGGCGACAGAGCCGCCCTCCACCGAGCTCTCTGTGCTGTGCTTTTTCTGCACCGCACTCTGCATAGATTTTTTCGTGCGCTTTCTCCACGGTGTCTTAAAACCATTGTCTATTTTTCTGGATGTTAATTAATTTCCTCCCCACACTGTGTCTACAGTTTTCGCTGCCACTTGTGACGAGTTTTCCTCCGTCGGTGTCACTGCCTGCTCTCTCTCCCTGACTCTCCTGAGCAGCGGGGCTCTGCAGCTCCCCTGCTCCGCCAGCGCTCGTATCTTGCTCCCCGGTGTGGGGAGCTCCCATCTGAGGGCTGAGGTGGTCCACTCTTTGCTATCTGTTCTCCTGCATGGGACACAACCAGCTCGGGCTCACCTGCCCCCTCCAGCGATCTCCTCTCCTGCACCCCGGCCGTGGGCTCTGCCTCCCTGCTGCCTCCCTGCACTGCTCCACTCCCCGCTGCCTGACACTGTCTCCTGGCCTCCTGGCAATTCTTCACCACATGCCCCTCGCTCCCGCACCTGAAGCACTTCGTCAATTCCAAAGTCACGAATACAACATAATCACAGGTGTCAATCCGAAATTTAAGATCCACATTGATCTCTTCCATGGGGTTTTTTTAAGATCACGTAGACTTGTCTTCGGAAAGAGATGACATGCTTCAGTTGAAGTCCCCTGCAGCCCAGAGGGACCCTCCTGATCGGAGAGACCACCTGTCCGTAACAGGACAGCTCCCTCTACAGCAGCTCGTTTCTCATGAACGGAGGCACATTGGAGAGGGTGATCTTCCGAGCTGGGGCTGTGAACGGCAGCACCGGGGTGAAGGTGCCGTCCAGGACAACCCACTTTACCACCAGGGCATTTGCCAGATCAATAGATTGCAGGAAAATAACTATCCCTCCACTCATGCGGGAAGCGGACTTGATGTTCCTGCAGCCCACAACCTTCCCAACCGCAAGAACGCACCTCTCCAGCGGTTCATACAGACACACTGACTGGACGCTACAGTACATTAACACTGCACTGAGAGAGGTTCATACAGGCACACTGACTGGAAACTCCAGTACATTAACACTACACTGCAATCAGAGAAAGGGGTTAATACAGACACACTGACTGACTGGACACTACAGTGCATTAACACTGCACTGAGAGAGAGGGGGGTTAATACAGACACACTGACTGGACACTACAGTACATTAACACTGCACTGAGAGAGAGGGGTGAATACAGACACACTGACTGGACACTACAGTACTTTAACACTGCACTGAAAAAGGGGTTAATACAGACATGCTGACTGGACACTACAGTACATCAACACTGCACTGAGGGGGGGGGGGGGTTAATACAGACACACTGACTGAACACTACAGTACATCAACACTGCACTGAGAGGGGGGGGGTTAATACAGACACAGTGACTGGACACTACAGTACATTAACAATGCACTGAGAGGGGAGGGGGGGTTAATACAGACACACTGACTGGACACTACAGTACATTAACACTACACTGAGACAGAGAGGGTTTAATATAGACACACTGACTGGACACTACAGTACATTAACACTGCACTGAGAGAGAGAGGGGTTGATTCACACACACTGACTGGACACTACAGTACATTAACACTACACTGAGACAGAGAGGGTTTAATATAGACACACTGACTGGATACTACAGTACATTAACACTGTACTGAGACAGAGAGGGGTTGATTCACACACACTGACTGGACACTACAGTACATGAACACTGCACTGAGAGAGAGAGGGCTTGATACAGACACACTGACTAGACACTACAGTACATTAACACTGCACAGAGAGAGAGGGGGGTTAATACAGACACACTGACTGGACACTCCAGTACATTAACACTGCACTGAGAGAGAGAGGGGTTAATACAGACACACTGACTGGACACTACAGTACATTAACACTACACTGAGACAGAGAGGGTTTAATAAAGACACACTGACTGGACACTACAGTACATTAACACTGCACTGAGAGAGAGAGGGGGGTTAATACAGACACACTGACTGGACACTACAGTACATGAACACTGCACTGAGGGGGGGGGGGGTTAATACAGACACACTGTCTGGACACTACAGTACATGAACACTGCACTGAGAGAGAGGGGGCTTGATACAGACACACTGACTAGACACTACAGTACATTACCACTGCACTGAGGGGGGGGGGGGGGGGTTAATACAGACACACTGACTGGACACTACAGTACATTAACACTGCAGAGAGAGAGGGGGGTTAATACAGACACACTGACTGGACACTCCAGTACATTAACACTGCACTGAGAGAGAGAGGGGTGAATACAGACACACTGACTGGACACTACAGTACATTAACACTACACTGAGACAGAGAGGGTTTAATAAAGACATACTGACTAGACACTACAGTACATTAACACTTTATACAAACAAGGACAAACTGGAAATTACAGCATATTAACACTGCACTGACAGAGAGGGGTAAATACAGCCATACTGACTGGACACTCCAGTACATTAACACTGCACTGAGAGAGGGGTTAATACAGACATACTTACTTCACAGTACGGTACATAAACAATGCACTAAGAGAGAGAGGGATTAATACAGATATAGTGGATTAATATTCCAGAGGAGTTAATACAGACACAGACCTCACCAGTGAGGAAGTTATAGACACTGGTTTTAAACACACACACATACTCTGACTTCATACACGTCACCACACTGACCTGACAACAGTTTCATGTCCATTTCTTCTTTTATTTCTGCAGTGACTTCACAGGGAAGCGTCTGGGTACCCTGATCTCCTCTTGCTCCCGAATCCTCCTCCCACAGCTGCAATCTCCACTTCAAGCTCTCGTTTTCCTTCTTCAGCTGCGCCATTTCACTCCCGACAATGTCCTGCACACACTGTGTGATTTTAAACACGGCCCGTCTCACCAGGACCTGGGAGACGCTGCGGAGTTTGTTTTCAAACTCGTTCTGAGTCAGACATCCTGTTTCCAAAAACTTCTGACACTTCATACACGATCGATTTGAGCAAAACGTGCATGAACGAGTCAAGCTGGATTTCCAGATTTAACAAGTACTCCGCCATCCTTCTTCAGAGTCGATCAGAAACAAAGGCTGACTTGCGATGTTTAAACAGAACAGCTTCTTTATTTTTATTCTTCACAGATTCTGTTGTCAGGGCTGTGCTCTGTTCAAGCATAAACACAGCTGACAAGATGCTACGTTTTCAGAAACTGAAGTTATTAAAAAAAACAACTTTCTTCTTTATAGAAAGAAAATCATTCAAGCACCCACAGCTATGTTGTGTAGCGCCGTGTGATGACGTCATTCGTTAGCGCGGCCGCGACTTCAAAACAATCGAGAAGCGGAGCTGAGAAAGAGGAGTTTCTGCAGCCTGATATAAACTTAACTGCACCTCCTAGCGCCACCTAGTCAAGAGGAGTGAATCACCTGCGACTTGCGCCGTTCGTAAGTGTGAATTTTGTGAAACGGAACATATTTACTGTTTTGCCCTTCCACAACGAAAACGTCTCCCTTTGCAGGTTTTTGGTTAAAGAAAAAAAATGCTGTCATATTCTTCCCAGCTGGCAGTATTTATTCTGCAACATAAGCAAGATTTGTATTTCATATTTCGCAAATTGTATGAATTTCTCGAAAAACACGTTGTTCCAAGAAAGGAAATAAATACTTCTAGTAACAAAATCAAGCCATATGTGATGATACATTCTGTATGACAAGACAGGAAGAAAGGCACCTCAGGATTTCAGACACAGGATCTCCTGTATATTGAGAGAAGTTTATACCATCTGTCAGTTTTCATGTCCAAGGAGCTCAATTTGCATTCCATGTACAACAGCGTGTCCTCTACACCCGCCACTGAAGCACAGCACAGGCTCAGCATCTTGACATCTTCCTAACAGAGACACGTAGAGACCTTTTGGTGGGCAGTGGCTCAAAAGGGGAGAAGAGACCATTTCTGGAGCAGGATTTGTTACGTTGGAGTATTCTGGACACAAATCAGTGCCCGCTTTTATTTCTGTTTTTTTTTTAATTTTACAGAAAGTTTAAATGTGACTTTGAAGGCATTATAATTCACAACCATGGCAAAAAATGGTTGTCCATAATTGTTGATTATGTTTGATTAACAGACAAAATATGACAACCCCTCTACTGAGCATATACTTTATTTTCCTGATGTAACACATCTTAACAAGAGGGCAAAGTAAATAAAATAATTAGCATCTAATTGCATGCAATACCAAATGCAATCTCTTTCCATCTTAAGAGCAAGGGTTCACATGATACATCAATTCAATTTTTTTTTCCCAAAAAAGTGTCTATTGTGGGACGAATACTGCTTGAGCAGCCTCTGTTCCTCAACCACCTGGCTCAGGTCTCGATGGAGTACATGTTTCTATGAGGCTGAATTGTCTTAGTTCAGGGATCTTCTTTACGAAATAAAGGATGGCTTTCTACCTGCTCAAGCTATTGTCGACACTGTGCGGGAGGTTGACGATGAGCTGTCTGGCAGTTAGATCCTGCAGGACTTTGAGCAACTCAAACTCAGCCTCCTGGACAGCTGGCTGGAGAAGCTGTGACAGGTGCATGGCTCAGGGAGATGACAGTGAAGACGGGGGACCATGGGGTGAGCCTTCTGGGGTGCACCACCATCGTGTTCCACAGGCTGGTTGTGGCAAAGCAGTTCAGGGCACCAGTCTTGGATGTGGTTTGGGGAAAAATCTTTCCCCACTTCGAGCCGGCATGGCTGTGGGTATGTCTGAGGCTGCCTTTCCTGCCCCAGAGGTTGAAGCAGCTCGACAATTTCATCCAACATAATTGCATTTTATGAAAATGGTGCTGCAGCAAATTCTGTATGTCTGTTGTGTCCCACAGCTTGTGAGAAGAAGAGAGAGACCCCTATCTCTTTTGCCTTCCATTACTCCCACTCAGGGGTCTTTCCACTGACTCTGTGAGGGGCAGGTGTGTCCAGTAGATTATCGAGTGGAAGTTAGGGATGTTGGAGATGCAGCTCCTTGCATTCACAACAAGAGTCACCAGCAGCAGCAGCAGTAGTGCCTGCAGCTTTCCATTCTGTAGTGGTTTCGCCTAAACGAAAGGTTTCCCAAGCGGAAACAAACCACCTTTATTCGCATGCTTCTCAACTGCATAAAGGTCCCTAGCGACAGGCCATCTTTTCTCAATGTATTTCTGGTGTTTCATGGCATCTCGTACCAAATGCACTTTCCTTCTGTACACGGAGCTGATCACTTGAAATTTGGCTGTGCAGAGAGACCAAGATGAGCTTTGTCGACTCCAAAGCAGCTCCTTTGTAAAACGCTGTTTGTTCACATCACTTATGTGGGGCTTATACACGGCGGTCTCTAAAGGTCTTTGCTACCTGATAGTGGGGCATTGCAGTAGTCTAACCTGCTGTATGCAAGAGCATGCATTAATTTCTCTGTGTCTTGAGTGGAGAGAAACTGCCTTAGTTTTGCAATTTTTCTCAACTGTAGGAAGTATGTTTTGATACTCTTTTAACATGAGAGTTAAACGAGAGCCTTGCGTCTAATATGGTTATGTGCTGAGTCTTTGAGGCAAATTTTTGAATGCTCTGAGTAAAGTGCTGAAGTTATAGTAGTCCTATCAGTATTGTAGCCACCAAACAACAGAACCTGTTTTATCAGAGTTGAGGAACAAAATGTTTTCACACATCCAAGTCTTTACTTCATTAATGCAATTAGATACTTTATTGATCCCTCACGGGATCAATAAAGTATCTATTAAATAAAGTGATAATAGACGAGTTGTTGTTAGGTGTAAACAAAATGTTTATTTGAGTGTCATCAGCATATGAATGAAAGTTAATATTATGTTTTTGTATTATCCTACCTAGCAGCAGCATGTACAGAGAGAACAATATTGGCCGCAGCACTGATCCCTGTGGTACCCCAAATTGACATTGAGGAACCAGTTCAATTATTAGATATTGGAACATTTAAAAAGCATCAGATATTTTTTTCTTGATATTGCATTTATACTTTATGTTACTCTTTTCTATATATTAACTGTAGAAGTCCTTCCCAATTTTTTTCAAATATCACAATTTGTAGGCATGGAACTAAGGCATGTTATATCAGAATTTATTTTACCTTCATTTACACATTATAACACTCAACCTCTAAGTAAATAACAAATGCTCAAACATTTCGAACAGTAATTATAAATCCTCTCAGTCAATAACTTTGGAAAATCAAGTTAGAAACACGTAATCTCTGTCTGTAATAGATTCTTGTAAATCTTGGATTTTAAATAAGTCTACTGTAGCTGAATATATTTCATGTAAAAGCAGAAATGTTGCACATCCTTAATCTCTTTAATTACCTCTCTGCTACATAAGGCATCTCAGAGAAAAGTATTAAGGGGGTGGTATAAAGAATCTCCACTTAATCTCAATCTCATCTCTACTTAATTGGATTTCTTAGCAAAACCTTAACCCACTTGATATTTGCAAGAAATGTGATTGTTTTTGTTAAACAATTGAGTACGTACTGTACAGCCTTTAATATGCGATAGTGAATTTTCCCGTATTCTGGGGAGGGAGGAGAACTGAAATTAAGGAAATACATATTTAAAGGGGGTGAAAGTCTTAAATGTGTTCTTTCATATCTGGGCGTTTGAATAGATTTGTTGTATAATTTATTGTGATTTCACTCCATACTTGTGTTTCTCAGGAGAAAGTAGTAACATTGGGGATTTGAGGGTACAGAAAATACATTGTACTGTACGGGAAAATGTAAGGTTATGTTAAAAAAGAAACTTTTCAGCACCCTTTTGAACGCGATTATTAGACACCTGTTGAATCTCAACCGGGATTTCTTGAGACATCATTCAGTGAGCGAAGCCTCCCTCTGGACTCCGCACTGAGTTGAAAGCTATGCGAGCTGCTCACTCCTTGTTCTGTACTGTTACCAGAAATCAAGATAAATCATGTCAGACATTTTTCCATCTTTAATGTGACCTTGCAACCAACAAAATTCAAGAGAAAACAGATAATTATTAGGAAAAATAATTGAAATTAAAAAACCTACTGTCACGGACGTCCAAAAGGACTAACCGTGGAGAGCAGGAGAGCGGAAAAAGACCCATATGCGTAGCGGCGAAACGGGGAGTTAGCCCGGGCTCATTCGTGCAAAGAGTTCAGGAGTGCCGTATAGAAACCAATGCCCTCAGGTAGCGGACGTAGGGCGACCTGGTGCTAGGCGGGTCTCAGGACATCTGAATGTCAATGCTGAGCCAGGGCAGAGTGCAAGACCCGGAAATATATAGCCCCAGAGAGAGAGAAATACCGGAAGGACAGCAAATAACCGGAAATGAGAGACAGGACAGAGAAGGAGCACCCTCTGGCTGCAGAGGGCGTGACACCTACAACACTCTGGTTGCATAAGTGTGCACACCCTTTTATTATGGGGGCTGTAGCTGTGTTCAGAGTTAACCAATCACATTCAAAATCATGTCTAAAGTAAAATAGCATACACCTGCCATTAATGAAAGTGATTCTGATTAACCCCAAATAAAAATCAGGTGTTCTTGTAGGACTTCCTTGAAACTTTCGTGGTTGAAGTCTACTGGGATAGCCATGGTCCTCAAGGAGGTGATTAAAAATATAAGGGATCTTATTGTTGAAAGGTACTGATCAGGAGAGGGGTATAAAAGAATATCAAAGGCATTGGATGTACCATGGAGCCCTGTGAAGATTATCATCAAATGCGGCACCACAGGGACATTGACAAGATCAGGACAACCCTCCAAAGTTAATGACGGGACAAGGAGAAAACTCATGAGGGAAGCTACCAAGAGGCCTACAGAAAGCTACAGAGACCTACAGAGCTGCAGCAATTTTTGGTGGGTATTGGTCACTCCTTGCATGTGACAACAATCTCCCCTATTCTGCACGTCTGGGCTATGGGATAGGAGGCAAGACAGAAGCCATTTTTCAAAAAAAATAAAACTAAATTTTGCAATAAAATGCATTCAGTCACCCTAAAAAATGTCTTATGGTCTTATAAGACAAAGGGTGAGCCTTTTGGCCTTAAGTTTAAAAGATATGTTTGGTGCAACACAGCCCATCATCACACACCACTTGGTGGTGGAAGCATCATGCTTTGGGGATGCTTTTCTTCAGCTGGGACAGGGGCTCTACTCAAAATAGATAGGATAATGACTAGCTCCAAATATCAAGATATTTTGGCACAAAACCTGCTGGCCTCTGTCAGAAACCTGTCATCTAGACACTGTTCCCAGAGCTGGATAAGTGACTCCAGATTCTACAGCTCTCTAGCAATAGAGAAAGTCAGGCTACAGAAGTGGAGAAATGGAGAAAATCTCCTCTTCACAATGTGGAAAAATATTACCGAGACGAGTAAATTTCTTGAAGTTCAATACTCTATACAAGTTACCCCTTCCCACCTGGCAAAATTTAAGGGCTTCAGTACAAAAGCTGGCTGAAACAAGCGATCACTATTATTACACATTTTTGCAGACCTCACGGTGCTCTACACTGCTCTTTTCTAAACTGAGCTGCTCATTTGGAAACCAAAAGGCAACAGAGAGGCGTTCTTATACTGGGAGCCGAACCCGGGCCACCTGGGTGAAAACCAGGAATCCTAACTGCTAGACCAACGTAGTCATTCTGTGCATAATGCAGGCAAATTGTAGTTCCTGTCTCTATGCCGTGCTTCCTTGAGAGCTAGCTGACAACCAGAGCGCTGCAGAGTCTAAACAGAAGGCCACACCTGCATTCAACATATTCACACCAGGAGTTGAACACAGATACACCTGATGAAAATCTTCCCACATTATAAACTTGCAGCCCTGGGTCTCAGTTCGTTTTTGGTAGCCTTAGCCAATCAAAGCCTGTATGGCTCCCAATTATTTACAAAGAATTGTCCAATCACAGTCTCAGCTCTCATTCTTGGTAGTTTTCACCGAATCACAGCCCTCCCTGCTTTCAATCAACTGGGGAGTTTATCCATTTGTGTGCTGGTTAATCAATCCGGTTTTTCAAACTAGAAGTACCAGAAACTGTGGGCTCCTTGTGTTTCTTTGTCCTTTTTAAAATATGTTTCTGGTTTGTAAAATATCTGTTTATGACATTATTGACTCAGCTTTCTCCGGTGCTGTTAGAAATAAATATAAATAGGTATGTGGTATTTTAACTAATATGGTGTTTGAATCAATTAAGGGGTGGCTCCATCTGCTTTGTAGTTATAAAAAATAATAAAAAATGTAAGTGAAGCTTGATATGAGGGTAATCTGTGTTTTTACAAGTTCGGTACTTAATAGACTTTTGGGTTTGGATTTTGAATCATTATTGTCATGCTCAGGGTGGGACCAGCTTCTTTCTTCACAGAAATGTTCACACACAAGTAAACCGTGTACACTCAGGAAAAAATCTCAATTTCAATTTCTCATCTAGTCTATTTTGACCTTACAGATTGATATTATTGATATATTATCTTATCTGTATTATTTATAGAGCTCATGTATTTGTTGTAGAGTATTTATATTCTTGAGAGAACAACTGTATAACTGTAGTATTAACAGAGACTCTGCATTAAATACTATCTCCATTGTTGTAACTGCTTCAATCAATTCAGAGTAGCGGGGTAGGCAGAGCCTATCCCAGCATTAAATGGGCACAAGACAGGATACGCCCTGAATGGGACACTACAGACACACACTTACACCAGGGCTGGTTTTCCCAGAAGCTAATTAACTAAACCCAAGCGAACAAGGGTACATGCACATACCCAGGGAGCAGATTGAATGCACGAAATGAACCCAGCAATGCTAACCACTGCACTGCCTCGTCACCCTGACAGAGATTTAATATAGAATAATCCACAACATAAGTCATTGATCTCCCTTCTTCCTTTATTTCTTATCTACACTCTGGTTTATCGATTCTCTCTTCCTAGTGTAGTGACTCCTTTCCGCTTGATTCTCAACTTTATTTCAGAATTTTTTTCAGATCCCTTCTTCTCTTCATTCTAGTCTGGTGAGAAGTCAGGCTCCAAACAATACCTTGAGCAGTTTCTGCAATTTTATTAATAATAATTAATTCTGCTTCTTCTACTAATGATATCACTCCTGCTGCTGCTTACAACAGTAAATTCCCCCCTTATGTTTATAGTACTGATGACACTACTAGTGCTCTGAATAATATCACAGCTGTATCTACTGCTGTTCCTGCTAAACCTACAGTCTAGACATACCTAGAGGCTGCTCTTCTCTTCCTTCACTCTCTTCTTCTGAGCTTTCATTTCTCTCTTCTTTTTCTCCACTTCCAGTCTCCTCTTCTCGACCTCCTGCTTCATCTGTTCCATCTCCTTCTTTTTCAAGATTTCCCCCCTCTTCTCCTCCTGCTTCATCTGTTTCTTTTCCTCCTTTTTCCTCCTAGAGTCTCTACAGTTTATACAGATGAGACTATACAGTGTGTCCAATAAGAGTCTGTCCAGGTAAGACTATACAGTGTATCTAGTAAGAGTCTGTCCAGATGAGTTTATACAGTGTGTCCAATAAGAGCCTGTACAGGTGACTCCACACAAGGACAGAGGTTCTGTTCACTTCTCACCTGTCTCTGAGTCTCAGGAACTCTGAAGTTCCTCAAAGGAGGGGGCTCCTCCAGGGCTTGATGGGGGCGGCATGGCACAGTCACCAGGGGTTTCTCTGAGTTCAGATGATTGAGGAGGGAGGGCCCAGGGGCGCCGAGGTCCAGGAGAGGGAGGGATGAACTTGTTTTTTTTAACAGCCTCGCCAATCTGGATCATGCGTCTCCTTGGCTGTGGAGACTGAAGACACACAGAAGACCTTTCTGTTCCTGCTGAGTCCCACAACAAGTCAGACTGTCCTAAGACTACTACAAAGAGAAAAAATTAACCTGCTATTCACAGACCTCAGTTACAGGGACTCCCAGGTAGTTCTGCAGGATGAGGTAGAGCTATGCTGCACACTGGCGGAAGCACTTGTCCACCTCAGAGAAGTCACACCTGACCTTCATGTTTTCGAAGCAGGACTTCAGTGTCTCCTTCGCCTCCTCCTAGTCATCCTGCTTCATGATTCCTGTGCCCTGGAAGGGAAAATCCTAGGAAAATGGGGAGAGAGAATCAGGCAAGATGTCCTGACCATGTCTGCTGCTGTCAAACCAAACCTCCATTATCAGAGCTCCCGTTGTGTTGCCCGTTGTCTTCACTGTTTTAATTTTGGGATTTGGTAAAATTTCTTATCATATCCTCTGTGAAACTTCACTAACTCAGTACCAACTCCTGTACCAGAGAGAGAGAACAAAGACAGTGAATCATCATCATACCTCCACAGCGCCAGACAGGAGATGCAACCTAGGGGTGGAACTGTGGTATCTCTAAAGCCAAAAGAGAGGGGGAGGGGGGTCACCCCCCTGTTAATAGAGCCAATAGAGAGACAGAGACACCCCACTGTTAATAGAGCCATTAGAGAGAGGGGGAGTAACCCCACTGTTGCCATCGATGACCAAGAGTCTCACCACCCACTCTATGATGCCCGCTAGTGGTGATCTATAAGCGGTGTGTCTTTCAGCCAACCACTTGAAATAACAGCAGGCTGGTGTCCCAGCCCAGCTCCTGTCTCTCTCCCCTTGGATCTGGGAAATTTCCAGGTTGAGTGGGGTGACGCAGGTATCTTGGAAAGCTGAGGGGGTCAGGAGAGTCGCCCCAGCCCCTGTACCGCCCTGATACCACAGTGTAAGCTGGACAAGGGGAGGGGTTTCAGGGACTCACCAATCCCACATATGCTGCCTCCGATCCAAACTTGGCCAGGACCTCATCGTACAACTCCAGGCAGTCAAGCTGGATGGAAGACATCGCATTCTGAGCCCAGGTCCGCACCCAGCTCTCCTCAACCTAGAGAAGCCCCTCCAGTTCGACCCGCAGGCCCTCCCCGAGCCACCACAGGGCAGCCGGGGCCTTACCTACACTCTTACCTACAGTTACACTATAACTAACACTTACACAAATACTGCCAATATTACAACAGTAACACTGCAATTAAGGCTTACAGTTTGTATATTACTAACAATAACACAAACTTAGTAGTACACTAATAATACCAATAATAACAGTAATACTATCAAAAGAACTAACATGACAATGAGTATTAATACTCTGACACTTACACTATGATTATCACTAATATTAACATGAATACTAGCATTAAAACTAAAATTCAAAGTAGCTCTATCATCACTAATTCTCACATGAATACTAGTATTCAGTAGTGCTATCATCATTAATACTCACATAGACACACAGACACTACACATACTCATGGACACACACCCACACACATCAAACACTCACAAACACCCACACACCCACAGACACCACATACGCTAATAGTGATAAAAACACAGCACTCACAGATTTCTGTTCGTTGGTCTGGACTCTAGAAAGTTCTAAAGTGCTCTAGAAATTTGCAAGTGACTCTGGACCTCAACACCTGTTGATGGGTCACTTCTGTCAGACACAGCATTGGAGCCCAAGCCCACCTACACACACATTCACACACACTGACAGATATACACCCACACATTCACACACATTATGACATACTGACAGACACACAACCACACACTCACATACATTCACACAAACACTACACACACTCACAGATACAAACTCACAGACACACATTCACAGACACACACATAGACACAACACACACTCACAGGCACCACACACATTTATACACACAATCAGACACTCACACACATACAGTACTCGCACACATTCACAGACACACACATAGACACTACTAATACTTACAGACACACACCCACACACTGATAGACACCACACACTTGCAGACACACCCACACACACTAACAGACACACACCTGCACAATGACAGACATATCACACTGACAGACACACATTCACACACTGACAAACACCACACACTCACAAACACCACAAACTCACAGACACACTCTACACTTATAATAACAGTAATGATATCACTAAAACTAACACTACTGCTACTGTTAATACTGTAACAGTAACTCTATAATTAAATTTAATATTAACATTAATATGACCATTAAAACTAAAATTATCAGTAGTGCTATCATCATTAATACTCACATGAACACTAGCATTAGTAAAACTACCAGTTGTACTCTCACTAATATTAACATAAATACACTAGCATTAGTATTAGTTGCTGTCCGTGACGTCACACCACTCTTTGTGACGAAGGCGAGACATCTAGCCAGGCACAGTGATGTGCCACGTGTCGCCATGGTTACCATACTTATGATTTGTAAACAAATGGAAAATGCATTTAAACTGTTACTTACACAAATTTATTAACTTTGAATATAATTTTCTAGCTCTAGGATACAATTCCTAAATAATAATTTGAATAAATCATTCTTTAATTTCAGATTGAACATTATTAACACTAAACGCAAGTTAATTAATCGATTTTGACTCTTTTCTAGATTTTAAAATGGGTCAAGAATGGGAAAAGAATCAGTGCTCACCAATCGGTGAACTTAATCGATTATTCTATGTTTTTTTAGTTGAATTAATTGCTTGATAAGTGATCAATAACTCTCCTCCGTGCGCTCTGCGCGTCTCCCGCGGTCTCGCTTTCCGATTCCGGCGCTCTGCCTGGTGTCTGTGACGTCACAGCGCTCTTTCTGACAGAGCAGAGCACGTCTCCGCTGGAGACGACTCCTGTCCGGAGCCCGGAGGGCTTTTCTTACAGATATAACATCTCCAAAAACAAACCACACCGGGCTGTTAAGAGAAGCGATTCATAACAGCAGAAGGAGGAGAATGACAAACCAAGAAATGAAATTCATTAAACACTAACAGAAAAAAAAATGTTTACTTCACAGAATAATGCGTTATAAAGCATACTCCTGTGGAGCAGAAGAGAAAGAGAAGGAGCACAGGTCTCTATAATAAGTGCTTTTAAGCATTTTACACGAATCTCCATAGAATAGAAGCCAGGAGGATCAGACTCCTGATCCTGGAGGTTGAAGAGCAGCTCTTGGTTTTATTTTCACTCGATCTCTCAGTTCCTCAGCCAGTTTGATTATTTAATTAACTATATAACTGTTATCAGACTCTGTTTAACTGTATATTTATAAGACTCCACATGAGAGACGTGTGGGAGACGCTGAATCCCAGGGCTGGTGTGGAATCACACACAGACAGGTCTTCTGTGTGATCTGAGTCCCACTGCTCAGAGCTACAAACTTGTCAACTAGTCACTATTGTAGACACGACCATCAGTCTGCTGCTGCTGATAATCATATTACACTTATAAGAGTGACAACACTGCTGTTCATTAAATAAGTAAAAATAATAATAAGAGATAATCACATATTGCTCAATTGTCAGTCAAACACTTCTGACAGATAGGTTTATTCCATGCTGAAAAAAAGAAGAAAGAGAACACAACGTTTCGTTCGTGGAGCCTTCTTCAGGTGTGAGAGAGACAGGGCAGTAGGCAAAGGTAAAGTAGTGGGAGAACAAAGGCTGGGAGGGAGGAGGAGTGAGAGGCGGGAGCAGGGGACAGAAAGAGAGGCCAATCAAGAGGTGTGAAGTCAGAATAGATGTAGAGAGGTGTGACAGAAAGAGGGTCTTGGAACAGCTGTGAAGAGACGGAATGGTGGTTTAGTGAGAGAAGCGGGCAAGTGGCCCAGGGAGGAAGAGATTTTATCTGTTTCTCTACTGTGCATGTTTAAATCCACTTAATATTGAATATTAATATGGAATTTTACAACTAAGGCTAAATTTTGGTAGCTGAAACAGAAGTACTGTATAGTACAATTTTGTTTTGATTTGAACCAATGTTTGCACCTCAATAATCCATTCGTCATCGAAAGAAGCAAAGGCAGATGTGTATTGAATCTCACGACGATCCTGTTCTCAATCCGAAAGAAAGATTTAATGTGATCCCACTAGAAAAAGAGTCAATTTCTATATCTAATGATGTCCCTCAAACATTTTGTAATATCTCTGGGAGTGTATACTGTAGAAGCCTGGTTAACTGCTTAAATTCAAACTAAACAGGACTATGGGAATGAGATTTGATTTTGAACTGGGATTTAAATAAATAGAAACGTTGCACTACATTGTGCTTTATTTAAGACAAAAGGTGGGCTTCCTGTGTTTTCGATTACTCAGTTGTAAGAGCGGAGGAATATAGTGGAAACAGCTGGGAACTATTTGTTCTCTGGTTTGAATCTGTCTGGAAGAAAGGTGTTTTTTATGTTCTTTAATCAGAAAGTGAAAATTTGTCATTCACTTAGTTGTCCAACGAAAGCTGAGTAAACGGTGAAGCAGAGCCTCTTGTTCTGAATTCTTCTAACATTTTCTAGGCTTGTAGACTCCTCACTCTTCCTAAAACAAAGTGCCGCAGATAAAGATACAGTAGTTGTCGGGAGTTTAGGTCAGTGGTAGAGCACATACAGTACAGTACCTTGCATGTATATGGCTGTTTTCAATCGCCGGCGTCTCCACTCTGGATTTCTTCCTAAGCGCGATATCTTTCCTTACTTGTGTGTGAATTTCAGCGCAACACATAAAGCCTTCGTCTGTTTTATAAAGATTCTATTTTAAATCAATTAAAACAAAAGAAATACTAATTAAATACACATAGAAAACACATGTATCTAATTAGAACATTTGGGCAATGTATTACTAGCAGTTGAGCTGAGCTCAAAGTAGAGCAGTTGATATTGTTAAACCACGTATTGTTTTTGAATGACGCTACTAAGCACTGGCACGGTGTTTGTGCAGTCCTTCCCAACCTTTCTATCGACTGGATGAGTCTCCTGTTCCATCTCCAATTCTTTCCGCACATTTCGCCTGTTTCACCACCATTATCATTAGACTATAGCCACTAATACGAGAATACTGTTCTGAAAGACTGTCTTAAATAATAATGTTGAAAAGGGTAATGATAAGAGTTTTTTTTCATTAAAGTAACCGTACATTTGCCTGTATAGTACAACTTATTATCTGTATCTGCAAATCCCCAATATTAATGCTGTCTCCTGAGAAACACAAGTGTAGAGTCAAATCATATTAAATCATACAACAAATCTATTCAATTAACACTCCTATGTGACAGAACACATTTAAGACTTACACCCCTTTAAATATGTATTTCCTTCATTTCAGTTCTCTCCCCGGGATACCTGAAAATTCATTATAGCATAATAAAGTCTGTGCATGCATTACCTGTAATACAGCTACTAATAAAGATAACATTAAACTTCATTATTAAGATATCACGCTTTTATTAATAAAATATGTATTGATAAAATTCCTTGTGAATAATTGTAGTGTCTGGAAAGCAATTGTTCATTACTTAATGACGATATTATTTCCACTACATTCAGGACAGTTCCAATGTGATCTATTGTTCCGCTTAGTCTGCTTAGTCTCCTACTTTAGTAACGTCTAATGGGCAGCAGCTGTTATTTTAGGGTTGTTGCAATTGAGAAGAGGTTTGGTACAGAGCTGCTGACAAATTTCAGCAGCCAGTTTGTTTCAACTGACCCGTTGTAGCTACCAATCAGAAGCAAGGAGAAACAAACATTAGTTTAGCCTTTTTTTAAAAAAAAAGGAAAACAGAGTAGTAGTTTATGTGGTAATTTCAGGTACAATGTATGAACTAAAGTTAACTAGTCCCACAGTAATGCGTGGGGTCCTATCAAGAAAAAAATAGTTGTAACCCGAAAACACAACAAACACAAAACGAGAAGTCTTCCGGGAACCTAGGTAAATCCCTGTAGTAGTCTAGCAACTATAAAAAACAACCAAATGCAACAACTTCAAAAGAAAAAGAACATTTAAAAACAAATCTGGGGAACAACAAAAACAGAATCTAATGCAAGAGCTTTATCAAGTCTTCAGTGCTCCACTCATCTCAGTAGACCTCTCTCATATATTTGTGTGCAAGTCAACTGGAGGTACACATTCCATGCTGAAAAGAGAAGGAAACACAATGTTTCAGCTGTGGAGCCTTCTTTGATTGTGACTCGAAATAAACCTTTACCTTTACTTGTTCGTTTGATGTTAATTTATCTCCATCAAATACCTAAGAGTATCTAAACTCGACAGTTGCTTTCAGTAGCTAAAGACACTGCTCCAGGTGAGGCTTGAACTCACAACCTCGGCATGACTCCGCTGTGTACTGCTGTATAAGTACCATGCGCTGACCGATTGCGCCACTGGAGCTGAACAAGTTGTGCTCCTCATACAGACTGACGCTGCAGAAACACAGGGTGAAACCAGTTTCGGTTGTGGATCCATCTCCAGATGTGGAAAAGGAACAGTAAAATAGCAAGGAAAATACAAGAAAAGAAACTGAAAGAATTGTGCTAACAGCAAAGGGGGACGGAGGGAGGTGGTCGGACAAGAAAATCAACCCGGCGGATTATTTGTAGCGACATTTTTTGAGTCAATCAGCACACCGAGTAGTCCAGTAAAGTGACAATAATGGAGAACTAGCTGACGCACCCCGTCGTGAAGACCCTCTGTAAGGTGATTACACGTTTCATTTTCAAGTCGCCTCCTTTACACGCAATTGCAGCCCCGACACTGAGAGAAAGCATGAGAAATGGCTTCAATTTCAATGTAAAAACTCACCATAACACGGACTTACACTGGGAAAAGGTGTTGCACTTTATGCTTATTGCTACAGCCTTCCCCCCGGTTATGAAAATGTCTCACAGTTCCGACACTGATGTGTGAAAGACAATGTAACAGACTATCAAAATCCTGAAGTACAAGAAATTTTAATGCACCAATTTTTTTAATATGTCCCTCTGATCCTGGCATGTCAGAATACATTTCGAAAAAGTATGGCATGAATTGCACGAATTGCAATGGCACAAATTGTTGAGAATATCACTGACCTTGCCGATATTTGCAGGGGATACGAATGTTTTGCACATGTTGAACTACAACACGTAAAAATTGAGCTCCTTAGTCATTATCACCGGGAATGTCCAATAATGACGAACATCAGTAGCTTCAAGGAAACTTAGACTCGCACATGGAGTTTTATCTTGGAATGGAGGGTGGGAGAATTCATTTAGACTCTCGTTGCTCATTAGCTAAACTATATGACACAGCTAAAAATAGCTAAAAATATGACACAGATTTGTTCGAGAAACTTGTAATCACCTTAAAAAGAGTCTTCTTGAAGATGTGAACCAGCTAGCTCTCCACTGTCAATTGACAGGACTTTAGAAGAAACTGTTCTCATACAACCAACATAAAATTACACATCTTAAGGAACATGAAGAGAAATCCATGTACTAAATAACATAAAACTGTCGCTGCAAATCATCACCAAGCTGTTTTATGTGTCTGACCACCTCTTTCCTACTTTGCAGCAAGCACAATTCTTTCTGTTTCTTCATCGCTATTTTACTGTCTCTTTTCCCCACATGGAGATGGATCCACAGCCGAAACTTTAGGTCGGTTCCTGTTACTCTGTCCGATTGAAAGAGCTGTATTAAAGGCACTCCCACCTCTGCAGGAAAGTTATTGCTGCTCTCAACACAATATACTGCAGTCAAATGTGATAGCGATACTGTCACTGCGTGTGGGCCACGTGTTCCTGCTGTCAGCCTATTATGTCATGTTCATCCACACCCAGAAATATTACTGCTGTAGCACAAGAGTTATATAGGCGCAGTCGAGAGCGCATGAATCTCTTAATCTCAGAACTGTGGGTTCAGCTCCCACATTGGGTCCCTCTGTGTCAATTTGATCCCCCCAATTCTCCTAGCATGACCCGATGGCGTAACAGTGATACCCAGTGCCTTATGACCTTTGCGTAATTCAGCTTTCTTTCCACTTGATTCAGATTTTGATCTGAAATCATCGGCCAAACAAGAGTTTGTCTAAATCAAGGGTGATTCGCTCACAAGCAAGTATTAAACACTTCAGCATTTTCTGTTCGAATACCACACTTTGTCAAAACACTGCCGCTTCTTAAGCTACCAAGTAACGGTTTTTGAGCACGCGTTGTATTGTAAATACTTATATTAAAAAAGCATAAATTCACATAATGGAATTTGGACGGAACAATGTAGTCCAGCCCCTATACAACATTACATACCCACTGATTAAGTTTAAAACTACAGCAACAGGAGTAACAATAATGGCAACAACATCTTTGGAGTTCGGCATTTCATTTATTCTGCAGAAACATCGTATCAGAATGAACTGCCCGGATAAAAGAATAATTGCGGCTTCAGATCGTTTTTACAGAGCAGTGCGTTGTTCTGTTCATGCTGACTACACGCTTTAAATTTATGTCATTTATTGCAAGCATTGCTTTTCCAGGTTTTTCTGAAATTCCTCGCATTTGAGACAGCACTAAAATATTTCATTCGCGTCGCTGAATACATCGTGGAAACGGTATTTGCCATTTTGTTATTCGGTTCTGAAGTTTGAAAATGAAAATGAAACGGGGGTCACTTCGTAGCCTTGAAAGAAGTCCAAGCAGCATAAAAACCCGAGGATTCTCACAAATTTCTTCTGCTGTTTTTATAATTCGGACTTCAACATTTGAATGCATACGTTACTGCTGCTAATCACATTCACGTGTTCACGAAGCTTTTTTCTGTCCATTATGTTGTTGCTAAGCAGTTTCTCCGTTTTCCTCGTATTGTGATTGTCAGCGAGCACAAGACTGAAACAGTGTAAAGACAGGGTAAAACGCCTGACTGTCGGGAGTGGGATTTGAACCCTCGCCTCTATCTGGAGAGCGGAACACAAAGCTTAAAAGACACGAATCTATGAATCTGCTGTTCTAAACCACGCGCCTATCCTGAAGAAATGTACGCCGAATGCACCAGTTGCATCCGATTTTCCGTAACTTTAGGACGATTGACACGACTGGACGAACACAATTTGTGGCGTTTAGCATGACATAGTCTTGCAGGCAGACAATGTTTTGTCCCACTACTTATATAATTCTATCGTTTACTCGTTTTAAAAAAACACGGTGTTCTCGTTCCTAATCAGATTTTTAGTGCTTTCGGACGTTACTTCCAACCTAGACTGACAGCTCACCCGATCTGTTTGTGATCAGACCATGGAGTGGGGGGGCTGTACCAAATGCCCGTTCCTTCCCAATGCTGAGACGATCATTCGGAAGATGGGTGTGAAGAGAGACAGGCTTTGTCGACTAAAGAACAAGACAGGATATACAAGAACACTCATCACTGGCAACAGTTACATTCTTTTACTATAGAGACTCCTACTTTGCGTGTTTTTTAAAGACACTGAAACTCAAGGAAAGTGGTGACAAATGAAACAGGTGGAGTTTGAACCCACGATCTTCGGTTTACGAAACCGACACCTTACCACTTAGCCAACGCGCCTTCAAGCAAACAGGCTACTAATGTTGTTCAAATTATTTGTTTCTGAATCTGTTTTACATCGCCTGGAGGCAGCAACAACAACAAAAAAGGGATTCTTAACAAGGAGATACGCGGCAGCGGTGTGATTCCAACAGATGCCCCTGAAGAGACTGGAGCTTTAATCCAGCTCCTTAGAGCGCTCGGCCGCGTTACTCTCGACAGCGGCTCTTCAGTTCTTGTGGTCTGACCTAGTGGTGTTATGACGCGTGGAAGCGACTGCAACTTCATTTTCTGAGATGCTTTCTCTCACGTGGTGAAATCTCGACTTTGGCACCTCTGGATATAGTTATTCTGTGGAGCAGGCTTTCAAACCTGTGCTTATAGCGCCCTTGAAGTCATTTTATTTTTACAGGAAGACGTATTCCAAAAGACGCATTCGTACTGGATTTGACTGGGATTCTGAAATACTTCTTGCAAAGGTATTCAGACGTTCTTGAACCTATAATAAAAAACAGACCTGAAACTCCATAGCTTCCAATCTCTGATGTTACTCTCCTTAAACTCGGACGTGATGTTCTGCAGACGTGCAGTGTCCCTTTACTCTCGTGTTTTCAAAACGGCCTCCGTTGTCGGGCGCAGTAGAAGTGGAACTGGCCTGACTGCACAGGAAAGTACGGAATAATAAAATGTTTCTACGGCTCAAACATGTCCCTTTAGACCCTCGTCACGTCTCTGTGAAGAAGGGGCAGGTAGAGAGATTTTACAGATGCTCATGATGTTTCGCACGGTATGTTACCTGTTGAAGTGTCTCCCCAGTGGGCAAAAGATGTAGAATATAAGTCTATTAAATGCATACCTTAGAATTATAAATGTGGTCCATAATTTGTCTAGAATGAAATTCTAATATACGTATATCATTATACGTCAATTACACATCTATGATTATATGTCCATTATACATAAATGGTTGGAGTTCTAATATACGGATTAGTTTAGCGGACTATTATACATATATGGCTGGAGCTCTATTATACAATATATAGTTCTATTATAACATTAACTGTAGAGGACTATTATACACATATGGATAGAGATCTATTATACATCAAAGATTTTAGTTTTAGTTTTAAAAGTTTTATAGGCACAGAAACAAGTAAATCAAGCCAATGATTTGGTTTAGAAATTTATTCTGTAAATATACAATCATTCACACCTGAAAAATATCTAGTTCAAATTATAGTACATTATATACAATATTGTAATCAACATATGGCTAATCATCAACTGCTACTAGATCTTCACTAATCAACCAATCAGACATACCCATTACACATTTTCAAACATTAACTGCACTTTTCTGCAGTCTTTGCTCAGTCCTAGAATACAAAATGACCATATTTCAAAGTTCAAAAGTTGTAGTAACTTTTTAGAACATGGAGCTTTTTGTAAAACACTTTATTTTGGCATTAAAAGATCAGCAAGATTATACATTATAAACTAAAAATAAGAAAGTATGCCAGAGATGGATCCTATTAATCAGATGTAAGCTGTCATATAATGACCTATCTGTAAACTGGAATACTAGTAGTGGATATTTTCCACACCACAGAGAGAATATAATATCATACAAGTAGGTTTTGATTGTCCATATTGTCAAGGACTCGCTTGTGTGTACAGAACTCTTCCATTGTGCTCAGCCTCTTGATGTGGAATTGGGAGTCCACCTGTTCTATACACTTTCCCACACAACTCAGTTCATCCTCTGATCTCTATCAGGAGACCCAATACCCGAAACTCTGAAATCATTCACATTTTGTATCAGCATTTGAAAGGAATTAGGTCAGGATTTTCTTACACTATTGTTACATTAGCATAACTGTAGTGTTGCTAATGTGCTGCATGTAATTTATAATCCTAAAAATGTTAAATTTCCACATTTGCAGTTGATTTTGTATGATCTGCACTTTCACACTATTTTTATGTGCCATTTATTGCTTATTAACATACTATTTTTAATCAAAATAATATTAAGTAAGACCTGTATGTATTCAAATAGTATTATTACTATTTATACTTACTCATCAAAAGAGGATTGCTCAGAAAAACATATTTAACCTAAATGGCAAACAACGAATATCAGCAATGCATTGTGGTATATAACCGGAAAAGAACTGTGTTAGATATGTTTTCAATTTCAATTATATATGCATTTATTCATGTTGATGATATTACAGTTGAAATTTAACCATGGTGGGAATCCCTCCCTGTCATACAGGAGAGTGGGGTTTGATTCTTGACAGGGAGCTAAGGAGCTTTTTCTACAACCTGTTTACAATTTAAACTGTAGTGTGAGACACCTTTCTTCCTACAGAAATCTATTTTTTTTTTAAATGAGATGAATTTGTTATAACAACACAAAACATCAAAGTGAATCTGCTTTTCAGCAACCCCTTGGCTTCATGGGAATTTTGTTTTTTTGACAGCAGGGTCATTTGCAAAATTAAACAAGGAATTGATTCACTCCTGTGAAATACTGTATAAAATGGAAGATGGGTTTGATATGGAAACAACTACACACATTTTAGTTTTTTTTTCCAATTGTACTCCCATCAAAGTGACATAAGAAAAGTCATTGTCAGAAGTGGGATATGAAAACAGGCCACCAGGGGAGACTGATGTAATAAGTGCACCAGAAATATATTGAAAACAAATGGGCTGTCACTAAGAGAAATAGAGGTCCCACCATAAAACACCATAAGGAGTGCAAAACATGTTAAGTTATTTCTGTACTTCATCAGCGTCGGTAAAAGAGGGACTCAAGGACACAAAAAATCTAGTTTGGGATTCGGGATGAGAAAGGGAAGTGTGACTTTAGATACAGGGCGTTGCAGAGAGGAACAAATGGCGCAATGAAATAAAATGCCAAAACCCCAGATTGAACCAGGGACCTTTAGAGCGTCAGTCTAAGGCTTTCTCAGCTGAGCTATTTCAACCTCTGTGTATGATCCGACCTCTGCTGTCTGCAGTAGCCTCTTAAAGTTCCAGCATGAATGCATGAAGAGGAGTGGTAGAGTGTTACTGCAACATCATTCAGAAGGGAAGTGATCCGGCTCAGCTCTCTGAGGTCTGGTAGATACATCTTCCTCATGAGTAATGTAGGTTCAACTTCTTCAGGCTGGAGGAAGGGCTTGCATTTCGGCAGCAGTGACTGACTGAGTAGTGACTTCTAGGACCTGGTCTTATCAGGTTGCTTTGCCAAGTTTGTCAGTTCTGCTGAAATGACCTGTCTCTAGGAAATTTAGGAAGCAGAAGAATGACTATCTGAAAGGTGACATGATCTACTGGCTGTTTGACGTGGTCACGAATGACACAGGAAATGTGAGTTCTTGCAATAAGACAAAACAAGATCCATAAAACACTGGCAGAAGTGCAAACTGTGAGAGGATAAAAAGACACCTGTTTCTGCCCGATTTCAAACAGGGGATCTTGCGCATGTGTGATGAACGTGATAATCACAATATTACAGAAATGACAGCAGCATTGAACGTGTCAAGACGTAAAAGATTGTTAATTCACTTCAAATACTCACAGTGTCTTTATTCTGCTGTAATAATTTACTGTGCTCATCAGGCAGTAACAAACCTGTTACCTACACTGTTCCCAGAACTGGATAGGTGACTCCACATTCTACAGCTCTCTAGCATAGAGGAAGTCAGACTACAGAAATGGAGAAAATCTCCTCTTCGAAAAGTCTTCCTCGTTAGTATAGGACCTGTCACCTGTCCCCACCTGTCACGCGGGAGACCGGGGTACATCAGGACGCGCATTGAAGTGAAAGCAGGAAGCGCTGCGACATGCACTGTGCAGATCCCGCCACACTAAGATGTGAGTGGGTCTGTTCGATCACAGCGCTAGGTGAATCCCCAATCCCCTTTTGTGCGTGGCAACAAAAGAAGTCTGTTTCCACCCGGTTTCGAATGAGGGACCTTTCGCTTGTGAGGCAAACGTGATAATCACTACACTACAGAAACAGTGGCAAACTTTGCCCCGTAGCCCAGCGCTGAGCTTCGCCAATGCGATTCAGCTGCTTCCAGTGCCTTTATTGAAGTGCGCTGATGGACCGTGCTCTCTCTCCAGAGACCAGCACGCCTGTCATGGACTGAGCAGGAAAGGCGGCACCACATTCTACAGCCCTCTCCACGCAATCTACGAAATCGGGCTACTGAAGTGGAGAAAATCGCCTCTCCAGAAAGTGCAAATATCATCTTGGAGAGTATAAATCCTATTGCCGAACGTCAGCCCTGTCTACCAGAGTAACCCTCCCACCTCCTGCAACGATGATCAGCTCGTCTCACACGCGAGAAGTCTTCCTTGTTGGAAACAAGCGCCCCCTCTTCTCGCGCGTTTTGCACATTCGAGTGGTTTTAATGCGGCTCCTTCGTACACGGTGCTGATCTTTTGGAAAGCAGGAGGCAAAACTGACACGTTGCTATACCGGGAGTCAAACCCAGGCCGCTTGGGTGAAAACCAGGAACCCTAACCGCTAAACCATATGGGAGCGAACAACCCTGCTGTTCCGGGCATCATGCAAGCAAACTACATAAATATGAGAAAACACGCAAGAGAGTTGTCACTCAGAGTGTCGAAGGGTCGATGTATACTGGGGCTCAGTTGAAATGCAACGTCAGGACTTTTCCGAATTATGTCATACGAAGAGAGCACAGCCTTTTCCGCCCTGTCCCGTGTGTCTCGGTAACTCTCCGTGATTGTATAGTGGTCAGTACTTTGCGTTGTGGCCGCAACAACCCCGATTCAATTTCGGGTCACGGCAGAATAGGGGCGTCTGCTTTTATTACTTGCACGAATGAAGGCAAAAAAAAGCCAATCGATGTGAACGAACGGCGCTTTACAGAGGAGTACTGCCTGACTGTATCGTTGATGAACGACAGAGGCCACTCCGACCTCTTCTCGGTTTTCTTCAATGACTTACTAAGTATCTTCTTCACATTCGCCCATGCAGGGGAAGCCAGTTACACCAAAGGAAATGCAGGAAAGTGCAATTCAAGCAGAGACCAGGAGGGACTTGTTTACACCGAGAGCGGTCGGAGAATGGAACAATGCGCCCAGCCCTGTTGCTGGAGCCGATTCTTGATGAGATCTTGGGCTCACTAAGAGGCCCCCGCTGGATCCTTATCTTTCTGTTGTTCTTGCAGGTCCTGCGCTGCTTTTGAGCCGACAGAGCTCGTCCTGGTCTGTCGGCACAGCCCAATTGCAAATGATCGGCTCCGCATACAGAAGGAACGTGCGTTTGGTACAAGAGCGCATGAAGGCACCGGAAATACATTGGGTACAAATGACCGGTCGCTCAAGACCTCTGTGAAGTACAGGAGCGTGCAAAAAGAGGCTGTTTCTCGAATTCTACAAGAGTGGGGAATTCTACAAGGCAGCGCCACACTTTACACATTCTACTGGGCCCGATTTCTCCGGTTCGAAACCGGGCGGAAACAGGCCTGTTTCGTTTGTCGCCACACACACTGTTTGGGGATTCACCTAGCGCTGTGATCGAACAGACCCACTCACCTCTTAGTGTGACGGGAACTGCACAGTGCATGTCGCAGCGCATCCTGCTTTCACTTCAATGCGCGTCCTGATGTACCCCGGTCTCCCGCGTGACAGGTGGGGATACTCGCCACTATACTAACGAGGAAGACATCGCTCTCTGCTTAGTGTGCAAAACACTTACTTGCAGCATTGTGGGTGCTGTGGTTTAAATGCTATTGGTTTGTGAACAGAATCCCCCTATCCCAGTGCATTGTGCCACATTAAATAAACGCACGAGAAAAAAGAGATTCAGAACGCAAAGCTGTGTCAGTGTTCTGTGTAAAAAATCGGTTTGAACATCATGGGAGCTGTTTTTAATAAGCTGCTGAGTAAAGAATATTTTAATCTTCCTGCTGTCAGTAGTATTGTGAATATAGTTGACTCTTACCTGAATAAAAACAGGACGTAAAGGAAGGGTTTCAGAATTCAGACAAAGCTTTATTCCCGTGCTTACAGTCTGGGTAATTGGAGACTGCGCTATTCTGTTGCCTATGGTCATATACGGGTTTTTCGCATGAAGCCGTATTGAACAGTATTTCTCGCGTTGTGAACTTGTGTATACAGCGGTCCCCCGGGTTCCAGTTAGTGCGTAATTACGCATCGATGAAAAACCGGAGGTTTAAAAAAAGATAATTAGCTCACTGATACTTTGATGTAGAGGCTGTGGAAATATCCATATGTCGTGGCCTTTAAAATGCATTTGGTTTGAAGGCGTTCTGTGCTTCCGTTGCGAAGATATGGACAAAAGAATATTCGTGCTTGGTCAAAAAAATGTCATACTGTATAAACGAAAAAGTAAATGCTGAGAAAGCATTCACAATGTATTTTATACACAAAGCAAGTATTCTCGCGATTCTAAGAGGTTTCGTGTAAACGCTACAGGCGTCCCAAAATCGTTTTCGAACTTCAAGCTAACTTGAACCCGGTTGAGCCGCGCCTGCAGCTCCCTGAGTCTTTTGTTATATAATCTCAGAACCCGAAGACACCCAGCGTCTCCAGCCCGTGTTGGAGATTTACAGTTCAGAAAACTGCTGTCTCGAGCAGAAACTGATCTTCCTGCTTTGGTTAAGGTTATCGGAATCGGCGGCTGCTGTGGGGGTATAGCGCTTGTATCTCTCTTCTCTGGCTAAACACTATCTACTGTAAAGTATAGAAATAGACAGAAGATGAAATACAACTACAAATACTTCAGTAAGGCCGAGTAGATAGGAAAGTTTAAATCAAATGTTCTATAAATCAATTTGCCTATATTTTCGAACTCTCTGTTAGAGCTCTGATATAATCCTCTCTGCTCCTGCCGCTGTCACTCTGCATTCCGTAGGGCTACAGGTTGATTTCACAATGCCACATTTAATTAAATACAGGAGGAACCGCAAGGAAAACAATGTGTTTTAATAAATCTTCTTCTGGATTTATATTTCGGTCTTTCACCTTTGAATCCATACCTTGGCTGTAAATATTTACTCGATTACAGGCATCCCAAAAAGTTCTTAAGGCAGAAATCGAACCCTATTTGACTTTCTGCTAATAACGTGTAAGTGTTCACAAAGCATTTCCCTGCCCATCATGTGCCCGCAAACCGGTTTCTCCGTCTTCCTCTTCCTGTCATTGTCAGCTAGCACAAGAAGACGGAAAAAATGCAAGACAGGGAAAAGGGAGCGACTGTCAGGAGTGGGATTTGAACCCACGTCTCTATTCAAAGACCAGAACACCCAAGCAAGGGAAAGACACAAGTGCTTGTATCTGGCACCTTAGACAGTTCAGCCATCCTGACAAGCTACTTAAGTCATTGTGAACCAGTAGTTCACAAAAGTGAGAAATTCGTTGCTGGAGAAGCGCCACGTTCCCTGTTGTTGCCTAAACGTATTGCGGAAATCAAATATTCGGATCGATTCAGAATGTGCTTTACAGCCTTTGTGTAATATTTTAAATTGTTAAAAACAAAGTGTGTACTGTGTACTACGTTTAGGACTAGTTAGTGTGGTAGAATATGGAGATCATCTCCAGCTCTGAGCTCAACTGCAACAAGAAGTCGTGCTGAACAAGTGAGAACCCAGCTGATCGTGTGCTCAGTGTGGTGCTCAGGACTCAGGAGCATTGTTGTGGTTCTAATTTGCACAAACTGCAGGGGCTCTGAATCAGAACATTTCAATTGATCTATTCAGTAAGTTAAAATGCAGGACACGTTAAAATAGGATTATTACTTTGTCTCTGTCCTATTTGTATATAACTGAACGTCCCTTACATTTTTAAGGACACATACCTACTAATGCGATACTCATTGCAAATAGTCCCAAAACAAGCACGTCCGGCAGCTGCGGGGTTGAAGGTGAACATGTATCGTATTCTAATGGCTTCTATTTCCACTGATGAATGAGACAGATTCACAAAGAGATCCTTCACACGATTAAGCGAACACATTGCCTTTTCTGTCTGATGTAGAGGCTACATTTGTGTCAGCAGTACTATACAGGTAAGTCGAATACACTTTCGGGGGCTGCATCTGTAGAGCTTCATCTAAGAGGATTGTTAGAGCACAGTTACATTCACCCACGCAACTTATTCTATGATCATCTAAGAGGATTTTTTTACTTTTGCACACGGTTACATTCGCCCACACAACATATAATCTCTGAATGTCCAATGGCTCAATAACCCTGTTTTCCCCTGGGAACCACTAGTGTACAGTCCCATCCCGTTCAAAAATATAACAGATATACTCAATTGATATATTCAATTAACAAATATAAAAAGATATTATGAACAAGAGAACTCTTGTTCATATAGATCCAGGTTTACACAATTAATTTAATGCATACTCGAAGTGCCTGAAGTCTTGCTCTGCTGTTTTAAATATACCTCCAATGCATTTAGTTGTGTTAACTACCAAATTATTTGAACTAATTTAATGTAACAGTATATTCAGGAAATTCCGAGAAAGTCTTCAGACTTGTCGTGGCTGTTGAAGAAGCCACCTGTTGAATCTAGCCCGGGATTTCTTGAGAGAGCGTTCAGCAAGCGAGTCCACCTTCTGCACTCCGCACTGAGCTGAAAGCTGCATCGTATAAAATATCCATGGTACAACTCGAGAAAAAAATGAAGACTAAACAACGACTTTTGATGATTACAAGAGATTCAAGAAACACAACCGTCCGCACATGGGCTTGGATCCTGAACGCTTAAGTTAAAAGACAAAACGAAGGATACGAACTGTAAACTCTCTTCACGTCTTACAGTTTATGAAATAAAACAATTTCTTACTTTCTTAATAATTTCTTACTGCTGATAGACGATTTGTTGCATTTTAACAAAATCACAATTACAAACATTCTGGGTTAAACTGTTATTCACGTACTCTAGCGGAGAGAAACGTTAGTGTCTTCAGCTGTGTGAGCCCATTTCTAAAAAAAATAAAAGTTATATGAAATTAATTGTTCTACTTTTTAGGCTTGCATAGCCTTATGAATGTTTCGGTTAAATCTTTTTTTCTGTAGTAATTTCAGTTGATATTAAAATTAGTCATGATTTACAATTTTTGGACATGGTTCATCTTAAATAATTTTGTAATTAGTTTCAGTTTTGGAAAATCGCACCCAGAAGCTACCAAAACTGGTAATGTTCATATAATGTGTAATGCAATAGCAGCATTTTGGGTGGGAAAACAAAAAGTATTTCTTGGTTTGAATCCCAAGACTTCATAAGCGGCGTTCGAGGACTTCTCACTTCAGATAAAGGTGTCAATACATCGCACATTTTTACTCAATCAATATCAGCAGTGTTATCGCTACCGAACGCTAAATATAGATCCTGGCAATACTTCGTGAAATCTTCGTAAGAAAATCCAAAATACCACGGGAGCAATCAAATGTATACGCTTCTTTTGGATCGAGAAGAGGATAATTATGAGACTCAAAACATGCCTGTCTTTTCTTTTTTCGAGGACACATGGATTATTGAGGTGTAAAGATAGGTTTAAAATCAAAATTATCTGCTATTGCTGCTGTTTCTTTGATAGTTTCTTCAAATCCTTCAACTGATCATCGATATCGAGGAATAATATTATACAAATTGTGGTTTTCTGTTAATTGCCAATTTTATTGTAATTACATCTTCGTTTACAGATGTCTTGCATGAATCACAAGGTATAATAGTCGCCGTGCGTCCTCAGCTAAAATGTTTTAAAAAGTACGACAAAAGTACAATATGCTTAACAACATGTATGGTTATATCTATATTAAAATTAAGATATTAAAAAACAATTTTACAGTCCTAACCTAATAATGCTTGTGAAGTTTTCCAAAAAATCCGAACTGTAATTTTGAAATATTATTGCTGAGAATGCAAAGAGAGTACAAAGATCAAATTCAATGAGTGAGAATACAACAGTAGTTCACTAAACTGAGTTTCTTCCCTGAAATGATTTGCTTGCGAAGCACTAAGCAGCTTTGAACGGATCGCGGGAATCAAATATACAGATGGGTTCAGAGTGTGCTTTCCAACTTTTGTGTAACATTTTCCTTTGATAGGGCAGAGTTGTCTTCACAATCTGGGTTAAATAAAAAGGAGTGACGTCAGTACAAAACAGCTTTCCTTCTTGGGGAACAACGGTTGTGTTCCATATTTCTAACTAATTTGGTTTCAAGATCTCAATTTAGTGTGAAACATAAAAGCCAGCTCGATAAATCTCTTATACGTCATTTACAATGGCCTTTCAACTAATAGCCCGTGCAGGGATCAAACCCCAGCTGTTGGTACTAGTTGCGTAAGGCTCTGCAACATGCAGTGAAGAAACTAACCTCTGCTTCTTCATTATATACACATTGAGCTATATTTGTGAGCCTACTGTCCCCTGCGGGCTCTGTATTTGATTGCGGTACAAGACCGGCCGTGGAGGTAAAGTGAGACGGGTGTGTACATTAAAAGGCTCATAGCGTCCCTGGGAAGGCTCAAACCACCACCCTTTTTGTTAACAACCGAGCCACAAAGACTCATGTACAGCTTAACACTCCTCGGTCTCAGTGAAAGTGATACACTCCGTAAAATTTCCGGAGATTTATTTGTTTTTAAAGAAAAATCACCAACAGCGGCCGAGATCTATTGGAGTTTTTCATTCTATACTGCGATTTCTGTAGGGTACCCTGTGAAAATACGAGTTTTGACGAGAAGGGATGGACATAGAAGGTCAGAAGGCTTGGGGAATTGAACTTTAAGGTGAAGACAGCGGGTTCAGTAGCAGCAGAATCTGATCAGTATCAGTTGACTCCGATATACTTTGAAAATGAACTTGGGGATTTAGAGTCAGACGTGCTACCGTTGCACCATGGGGTACTTAATTTAAAAAAATAGAAAAAAAATCAGTGTTCCTGGATCTGTAATTGAGAACAACACCTGCACAAGAGCTGCAGAGGAAGAATAAAATGTGGTCTGGGAAGAAGAGACTCTCTTCGGAAGAGCGGCGCTCTTCACAGATTTTTTTTTTTGTGAAGCTGATTTGTCTCCTTTGGGGAATTCAAAGGCGCTGACAGTTGTGACCTCGTGGCGCAACGGTAGCGCGTCTGATTCCAGATCAGAAAGCTGCGTGTCAGCTATTGGTTTTTCAGGTTCTGCTGGTCCTGAACACGGAATTCACACCATGCAGTTGAGTTCTATCTGTACACCACATAGATAATCTAAACAAAATAGAGCAGTACAGGACACGCAGTGTGGCGCTCACACAGCGAATAGCCTTGAACACAAGAGAAAAGGCACCGTTCACATCTGCTAAACATCACGTCCAACTTTAGAGACAGCTGCATCAGAGAATGGAATCCCGGAAGTTTCAGATAACTTTTTTTAATACAGGTTCAAGCAAACCTGAAAGTTAATGAGTTTCCGGACACTTTTGTTTTATTAAAAAGTGTCTGAAGCCTGAAAATGTAATTTGAAAAAAAAAACGCTATTGTACATTAGCAGGTGCTTTTTGTAACGATTTGCTATTTCATGCTGGAAAACAAAGGAAACAGACCCATCGTTTGCTTTCAGGTGCGGTTCATTACATAATAGACATCTATTACTGAGGAGCTTGAATATAATTTACACGAGCCAGGTAGAAGTCGAACCTACAATCTTATGATCCGAAATCTGACGCGTTATTTATTAAACCGTTGGCATTTCACATAGCCTGAATTCCCCCATAGTGTGCTCAGCGCCGCTACTAGTAATGCACCGCTCCGTCTAAAATTTCAAAGTGAGAAACATGTGTTTTCTGATTTTTATGAGTTTTAAAATATAATCTCTTTAAATATGACAAGGGGTTTATGTTTCGCACTGAAATTCCGATTGATTGAGAATTCAAAGAAAGATTGTTTTCTTCCACAACACCGTATAATTATCACATCCACCAGGCTCTCCAACCTCTCCAGACCTTGCTGGGTGAGCAATTGCTCCGATAAATTAGGTCACGTATCATGTTAAATCATTTCTTCTCAACACATTTCCTGGTGCACGTTTTCTCTATGAAAAAAAGTACATTTTTCCCTTGCACGATTTTTCGTTTTTATCAAAGCGTACAGAAAGAAAAAAAAGAAGAAATAGTGTCGCAAAAGAACTCTGTCGCCCTTGAGAGATGTCAAACGCATTGGACATGAAAAATGCCAGATTAAAGCCAGTTCTCTTCGTTTCTCAGTGTCGGGGCTGCTATGTAAAAGAGGCAATTTGCTCTGAGAGCAAGTTCAGCGCTTACTGAACGCAGATGTCTCAGAGCGGTGTGTCCAAGTGGCTGTAAAAGGTGATGGTTCTCCTGTCACCGTAGCTTAGTTGGTTAAAGCGCCTCTTTATTAAACAAAAAAAAACGAAATTCAAATCCCAGCCGTGTATTTCTTCCTTTCTTGTAGTACAGAACGTACCATTTTGGGCACTCACAAAGGGCTTGATTTCGTTAAATGCATGTGTTCATTTCCTTTCTGGAAAACTTATTTTTGATGAAATTCACACAGCTTGCGGAAAATGAAATCCAATTCTTGGTTATCAGTGCAGAAGAAATATTACCGGCTGGCAAAATAAACGGTAAGAGATTTTTTTTTAACCGGAAATTTGTGATTCGAGAGCAGAACCTACAAGTCAGTCTCTGTGGCGCAATCGGTTAGCGCGTTCGGCTGTTAACCGAAAGGTTGGTGGTTCGAATCCACTCAGGGACGAATTTCTTCGGCGATGTAAAGTCGATTGGATTTCTCAGCGAAACCACAGCCATTTTAATATTTGCAACAAATGCGAGTGTTAAACACGTGTCAGGATCACCAGGAAATGTCCAATAATGCCCAACATCTTAACTCCGCAGAAAACCATATTCACCCAAGAAAAATGATCGTCGAATCGTCATTTATACTCCAGTTGAATCCTCTGCTGAAATATTTTAAAAATACAATGCAGGTTTGTTTGAGAACTTGACAAGCATTGTTACGATAGCACTGTGCAGTTGGATTTTGATATTTTGACATATTTACCTTGATTTTAAACATAAATACTATACAGTCTATTGTAATTTTAAAATATGTTAGCTGAGGATGCAAAGGGGTGAAAGGGAAAGGTCAGAGGGTATAGTAACAACAAGGTTAGGATTGGTGGAGGTGGTAGGGGTGTTGATGGTTTTTCTCTGTAGAGGATGATTGAATGTTTTATCCTTCTCTGAAGTGAGAAACTGGAAGAGTTGGGAGTTGAGAGATCTGATCAGGTTATATATAAAAGGAAGTTGATGTGGAGCTGTTAGCAGTAAAAAATACTTAATGTCTTTGATGTTGTCATCAAAGATAAACTGTAGTCAGCAAAGATAAAAAGAAAATTATCTTTGCTTACTGCCCTGTCTTTCTCACACCTGAAGAAGGCTCCACAGCCGAAATGTTGTGATTCTTTTCTTCTCTTTTCAGCATGGAATAATCCTGTTCACAATGTCACAACTCAGAAATGCAACAGTGAAGTGTTGTAATTACAAATGTACATACTGTTGGTGACATTGAGATGTTTTGGTAATGAGGAAGGAGGGACATGCAATGTTCACAGGATCAAATTTAAAAAACAATACAGTAAAATTTATTGTACTTCGGGATTATGAGAGCCTGTTACATTGTGTCTCACACCTCAGTGTCAGAATTTTGAGACGTTTTTATAACCAGGGGGAAAACACTTTAACCAAATCAGCCAAGGTGCTGTCAGAGTATTAACATCATGTCTGCGTCGGTGATTACAGCTGACTATCGCTGGAGGACAGTTCACTGTGAACAAGTCAGCCTGCATAATGAGGGGGAAGAGACTGACCTCTGTGATGCACTATAGAGTTACACTAACCTTCAATCAACTGTTCTATTCTGCATTCTACCCTAGTGGTAAATATTGGTTTCTGTGCGTGTAATATTCCTTTTTTTGTCAAATATTTTCAAGCACAGAGTTTGCTGTTGAAAATAAGCCTTGTGGTCCTCAATGTTGTGATCCTTTTCCCCCAGTGTCACCCAAATTGATACATTGTGCTTTGGCAATTCTTCAGGCTGTATTGTTTAGAGGAGCTCAGTTGAATTAGTTTGCGTAGATAAAGTATTTCTTTTCCCTTTGCAATGTTGTGGTAGCCAAAATGTAAATGTAGTGGCTCTCTGAAGGCACCAGTTCTGTAGGGTTTGGGCATTTACTGTGACAATTATTAATTGTAGCAGTAAATCACAAAGTTGATTCTTTTGATGGCTTTAGAATCCAACCATGCGACATAACTCAAACAACGCACACACACAGGTACTAATACACGAGGATACATTTATTAATACATAAAATATGCATATAAACCTAACAGATCTTATCGAGAGGGTTATCAGAATACAAAAGGTATATATTCAATCAGTTACGAAGTGTTACACATCAAGAGGACATACGTTCAGTATATCATTCATTTAGACCGTTTCGTAAATGAACTTGGTTATAACTTCTACATTAGATACTCAAAACAAGTACATAACTCTTAGGAATTAAATTGATATCAACTGGTTTGGATAACAATTGAATTCTCGAGCAGTAATGCAGTGAAGTTGAATACTCATCCAATCTTTGGGGATTCAGATCTCCTGCGGGCTCAAAGAAACAGTTGCAGGCTGTTGCTGTCCAATCTGCGCTCTCTGGCTCCGTGCCAGGCTGTGCTGTGCGGCTTGCGACGGTGCGCTGCTGATGCTCACTGACCGGCTAGTTAGTGTTGGCTTTAACTAGCAAAGTTTGCGCACAGGAGAAAAGATGACTGTGGGTCCCAGCAAGTCAGGAAGAGGACTGGTTCGTTCCTGATGAAGAGCTAGTTCTGAATAGTGATTCAGCTGTCCACAGTTCCGACCTGTTCACGAGGCTTGCTGCTGGTGCTAACCTCGGGTGGATCCTCTGGTTACTCTCTGGCAACCTCCGCTCTAGACTCTTAGAACAAAGCAAAGTTCTGGCACTCGGACACACTGGCCATTCTGTGGTTGTCCGGGCTGAGTCTCAGGATGGTCAGGAGGCTCGCTGCAAGAATGTCCTGCCCTTGGGAGCCTTCTGCTCCTGGGCCGTCCTGCCCTGGAATTCTCCTTTGAATTCCCTTTAGAATAGTCCACAGAATCCTCCTGAATCTTACTGAATCTCCCAGGCTCTCTGTGTTGCCTGTTTTTACCTGGAGGAACTTCAGCTCGTTGATTGGCTGAAAGTTCCATGGGCATCAGAGTCCCATTGGTTGATCAAGGTGAGATATGAGTCACTTACTCCTGACACTTAGGAATGCAGTCCAGATGTCCATCTGGCACTCCCTAGACAGATAGGCGCCAATGGATGACCATTGATCATGATAGCCAGGCTTAGCTAAGTGCATCCCCCTTTGGGAGCTGTCCTAGGAAACCTTAAATCACCCTGCACTAATGGTCTCTCTGTGGCTGCACCACAGAGATGAACAGAGAAATGGGGCCTCATTTGGGAAGCTCAGAAACACTTAATTCTGCCTTATTATTAAGCCTCGCCGCTACACCTTTAATCCTTTAAAACATATTACATTTTCAATACATTGTACTGTATCTTTCTTCCTACTAATTGTCATCATTTTTTTCTGGCTTGATCTTGTAATCAGAGATTTCAGAATATTCCTTAAAAACTAGTAAAAGAAGAGGGACAGATTCGTGCACACTAAAAAATATGAAAGGGTAGCAGGACACAGTAACCACTAAACATCTTATAGATTATGAATGTGCCTGAATTTTTTCAGTGATTTAGAGGGTTCTGCCATTTTAGATGTTATGCTGTTCCTGTGTGATGTATCAAATGTGTTATTTAAATCTCCAGTCATTACTATATCAGTCTGAATATAGATTGCAATTCATCCAAAAATGCCAAGTTTCCCACTGGTGATACACACAAGGAAATTAATGTACATTTCCCCCCCAAATCAACCAATTTAAAATCAACTACCTCCCTCCTCATCTGCAGGTGGAGAGAGAGATGTCAGAAGAAATACAGGTTTAAAAGTCAGGAGCAATGATAGTCCTATTTTAAAATTATGCTAAAATACTCACAATATATTTAAAAAGTTCTGTAAAATGCAAAAATAATTAAAAAAAATATTAAAATAAGGTTAAAAGAAATGATACACAGTTATAAAGCTCAGGAATGATCAATTTGAAGTTACAATCCACTTACAATATGCCAAAAATGGCAATAATATGTAAAACAGGTATATAATTTTTTTTTAAAAAGTTAAAAATAAATACTAAATACTTTTAAAATTCAGGAATGTGATTGGTCAGATGCTTACGATGAGTGTTGCTGGTGTTTCGTGTGATTTAGCGAATTGAAACAAAATATTCAATTTAAAAACGGCAAGAGCTCGTATGAAAAAAAAGTTCGTAATGTAAGTATCTTTGTTGTAAGAACTGCGCCAGAACTTGTGTATTCATATACATCAGAAAAGTACCTGAACTTGACTGGTTTATATTCAGTTATGTGCATTGGGAACAAAAGGGAAACTTACATGGATATTATTAGGTTTTAGGAATCAGAAAATGTATTTTTACACGTTTATGCCTAAGAGCAGAAATAACTTCCTGCTTTCAGCGATTTTATTGTTTCTGCTTGTAACCTCGAACAGAAAAACCCAGTACTGACTCACAGAAACGCCCCGGAGTTTCGGTGTTTCTGGGATTTAAGAGGGATGTATGAAGACAGTAAAGGGGAGTTTTTTTTCCCTCGCTGTAGAGTATGAAGGCGGTGTGACGAGTCTGGAGGGAGGAGACGCGCATTCCGCACGGGGAGCGCAGAGCAATGAGTTTCACCTGCAGCTCGCCGAGTCCTGTCCTATATAACCGCTGAGCCCGGATACACAGAGTCTCCAGCTAGTGTTGGAGATGTACAATTTCAGTAGTTGTTTTTTTAAGCAGAAGCCAGGATTTTTTCCCTGCTATTATTATTATTTTTATTTTATTATTACTGTATTATTATTGGAGTTAGTGGTTACTGTGCTAGACTGGCGCGAATAGCGCTTCTATTCATTTTCTCTGCTCAAATACTCTGCTGGGCAAAGCTTAAATTAAAACCTTTTTCTGAAACATTGAGTGTGAGGGGTAACAGGTGGAGTTTAAAGCCAAATAAAGGGCTGTTTTGGATGAAAGCAGTAGATTGGGTCTGATCGAGCTCGTACTGACCTCACTCACGCAAACTCCATACGCGGTGTTCGGGGCTACGTGCGATAAAGAGAACAGTACCTCCTTGTGATGTATCAAGAATACACATAATAATGAAGCCCATTTCCACCAGGGAGTGAGAAAAAACCGCGCTATGGTATCTCATATTTGCGTTTTCGAAATTATCCCCATATAATTCTGTCCTTCCGTAATTGTAACGGATTCGGGTTCTAGGGCTTGTGCCCTTTTCGCTCCCGCCCTAGTTCATGCCTCACTGTATAGGCTCGAACCCAGGTCTTGCCAACTAAGCTAAAGACCTTCAAGTAAAAAAAGAATTGTACCAGAATTCGTTTTGGATAAGTTTGTGAAATTTGAGTTAGATACCTAACTCACCAGAGCTGTTTTTATAACAAAATATGGGAACTGGAAGAAAAGCAATAGGGCACTGCTGGAGTTTATAGACTGTGATACAGGAATAACTAAGAGAGGAGGGACTAGTTCAGGAGCACAACCAGCTCTCCCCTGCCCAATCTCACAGCAGGGTCTGTTGTACCCCAACATGAAATTCAGAATCTTGGAGCTCAGCTTTTGATCACTCAGCTGAGAGATGAGCCCTGGGAGTATGGAGCAAATACGGAAGGCACGCGTTACTCGAGGGAGAGTTTTTATCCCTAAGGGATGACTTGTTTTACAACAGCAGACAATATAATGAAACAAAACCTCTGTTCTGCTGCTCCAGGTTGGTTCCACTGGGAACAAGTGGGGCTAGGAGTTCGTGAACAGCAATTGGCCCAGTGGGCAAAAGATGTAGTATATACTTCTATTAAACACATACCTTAGACATATAAATGTGGTCCGTAATTCCTCTAGAAAGAAATTCTAATATATCGTTATATGTCAATTATACATCTAAGATTATATGTTCATTATACATAAATTGTTGGAGTTCTATTATACGGATAACTTTAGAGGACTATTGTACATATGTTGAACAATACTGAACATTTCGTTACGGCCAGGTTAGTGTGATAGAGAGGTTTAACAGAACTATTAAAACTTGGATTTTTCCGCAGCACGTTTCATTTCATGCATGAGCTGATCAATGTTGCAGTAGTACCCTCCAGGTAAGGTACGTGTCCATATACAGTAGTCTCATCGTTGATGAACAGAAAATCTTCATCTTGATCAAACGTGTTTAGCGTATGCAGATAGTGCAGCTCGACCAGACCCACTTCCCAGCTCCCGTCCAGGTCAATCGCCTTTGCTAGATACTTTGTGAAGTACGTGCTGGTGTTCTTTGGAAACATCTTTGAGGATGAATTACTGGCCTAGAAGACATTGGGGTTTTTTTACCTCTATATTTCTGTTAAGGGTTCGGTAATAGGGACCGAACCAGTGAATGAACCCACTTGCAGGAGCGAACAAATCCGAGTCGTAATCCGTAAGCAAACCGTAATCGTAGGAACGAGCCGAGAGTCCAGGGGAAGCAAGATATCCGAAGGGAACGAGTACCGAAGCCGAAGGGTGATCCGAAGTCGTAGTCCGTAAAGCAATCCGAGAATCCAGAGGTAGCCAGTGATCCAAAGTAGAGCGAAAGTACCAATCCAAGCCGAGATCCGAAAAGCCGAAGTCCGAAGGGAAAAACCGCAAACCAAAAACCAAGACAAACACAGTGTAGATGAAGCACAACCAGGAAGCTCGAAAGGGAAAACCAATACTGAGCCAGGAGGTAGGGAAAGACTAATGCTTAAATACCAGATGAGACGGAGGTGTGGTGGTGAATGCGTACCGTGATAGGTGGACTGATGAACTAAGGCTACGCCTTCTTCTGCCTCTTTCGTTGCCGAGAGGCAGGGATCGTAACATTACCCCCTTCTCTATGGGCGGCTCCCGACGCCCTAGCTGGACGATTAGGGAAATTCTGATGGAAATCCCGGATCAGGTTTGAATCCAGTATATCTCCTTTCGCTACCCATGACCGCTCCTCTGGACCGTAGCCTTCCCAATCCACTAGGTATTGCAGGGATCCACGAGACCATCGGGAATCTAAGATCTTATTAACGGTGTAGGCAGGAAGTCCATCAATTACACGAGGTGGTGGGGGTTTTTGTTGCGGTTTAGACAGAGTGGATCTACGAAAGGGCTTAAGGAGGGAAACATGGAACGTAGGGTGAATCCTGAGGGTAGGAGGCAAGGCCAGCCGATAATCAATACAGGGACGGAGCCCACCATCCTTCTTTTCCACAAAAAAGAAACTGGCACAAGCAGGTGAAGTAGATGGGCGTATAATTCCAGCCTTTAGAGAATCTTGTATATATATTTTCAGGGCTTCAGATTCCGTATTGGAGAGCGGAAATATACGGCCCTTAGGAGGAATAGATCCAGGCAAAAGGTCTATGGCACAGTCATAGGGTCGGTGGGGTGGGAGAGCCAAGGCCTCTTGCTCATTAAAGGCTTCCTGTAGATCAGAATATTGGGGAGGTATCGTAGGAACGCCAGAAGAGGGCGTTTCCGTGAGTGCAACTCTTACAGGCAGACGACAGCACCTACCAATACATTGGGGTCCCCAAGTTAAAATTTCTCTACGGGACCATGAAATGGTAGGGTTATGCTGTTGGAGCCAGGGAAATCCTAGTACAAGAGGATGTGATGGGGTCTCGATGAGATAAAACCAGATATCTTCAACATGTGTGGCGCCAATTTGAAATCTTATTAGATCAGTTCGCCATCTTATAAGTCCTGGGGACACTGGAGAACCATCAATAGATAGTACACGAAGAGGAGGAGTCACCTGGGTCAGGGGAATTTTCCAAAGTTGAGCTAAGGAGACGTCGAGGAAGTTCCCCGCTGCCCCCGAGTCAATAAAAGCTAGAAGCGGGATCTGTTTAGTACCCCAAAACAAAGTAGACATAAAAGACAATCCTGAGGAACACTTAGAAGATTGAGTCAAGTCACTCACCCCAGGATCTTGAGTAGTTGGGAGGCGCCTCAGAGACGAACATAAAGCAGGGCAGTCAGCTTTAAAGTGTCCTAATTTTCCACAGTACATACAGCAGCCCTCTTGTCTGCGTCTCTCTCTTTCTTCGGGAGTTAACCAGGCGTGGGCAATTTCCATGGGTTGCTCTGAGTCTAGAGTGTTGGTAGGTGGTGGCCGAGGAACCTCTTGAATCTGTGTCCGAGACCTTTCTCTATTCCTCTGACGAAATCTAAACTCTAACTCTAACACCTGGGAAATCACTTCCTCCAAGGTTCTGCCCGACTGTGGCATAGTTACCAGGCGATCCTTTATTTCTTCACATAATCCTTGCAGGAAAAAAAAAAATTAGGACCTCATTATCCCAGGGAGTCTCTGCTGCTGCCACTTGAAAGTCTTGACCAGCTGCGAAACGACAAAAAAAACCCTTGAATTTCTCTAGAAAGAGATCATAGTCCTGTACCTCAGGAGCCCCGCGATCGAGTAAGGCAGTAGCCCATTCCAGAGCACAGCCAGTTAATAAAATCACTATTAAAAACCGGTACCCTTTGCCCCTAATCCCGGCAGCACTTGAGTCCGTGCATGGGGCCAAGATCTTCACTAAACTGGATCTACGGGGGGCCTATAATTTAATCCGTATTCGGGAAGGGGATGAGTGTGTAGCGGCGAGGCTTAATAATAAGGCAGAATTAAGTGTTTCTGAGCTTCCCAAATGAGGCCCCATTTCTCTGTTCATCTCTGTGGTGCAGCCACAGAGAAACTATTCATGCAAGATGATTTAAGGTTTCCTAGGACAGCTCCCAAAGGGGGATGCAAGTAGCTAAGCCTGGCTATCATGATCAATGGTCATCCATTGGCGCCTATCTGTCTAGGGAGTGCCAGTTGGACATCTGGACTGCATTACTAAGTGTCAGGACTAAGTGACTCATATCTCACCTTAATCAACCAATCAGGGACTGGTAGGGCCGAGTAACCCACGTGGGACTCTGATGCCCATGGAACTTTCAGCCAATCGACGAGCTGAAGTTCCTCCAGGTAAAAACAGGCAACACAGAGAGCCTGTGAGATTCAGATTCAGAAGATTCAAGGGAATTCAAAGGAGAATTCCAGGGCAGGACGGCCCAGGAGCAGAAGGCTCCCAAGGGCAGGACATTCTCGCAGCGCGCCTCCTGACCATCCTGAGACTCAGCCCGGACAACCACGGAACGGCCAGTGTGTCCGAGTGCCAGAACTTTCCTTTGTTCTAAGAGTCTAGAGTGGAGGTTGCCAGAGAGTAACCAGCAACAGGTCGGAACTGTGGACAGCTGAATCACTATTCAGAACTAGCGCTTCATCAGGAACGAACCGGTCCTCTTCCTGACTTGCTGGGACCCACAGTCATCTTTTCTCCTGTGCACAAACTGTGCTAGTTAAAGCCAACACTAACTAGCTGGTCAGTGAGCATCAGCAGCGCACCGTCGCAAGCCGCACAGCACAGCCTGGCACACAGCCAGAGAGCGCGGATTGGACAGCAACAGCCTGCAGCTGATTCTTTGTGCCCGCTGGAGATCTGAATCCCCAGAGATTGGATGAGTATTCAACTTCAATGCATTACAGCTCGAGAATTCAATTGCTATCCCAACCAGTTGATATCAATTTAATTCCTAAGAGTTATGTACTTGTTTTGAGTATCTAATGTAGAAGTTGTAACCAAGTTCATTTATGAAACGGTCTAAATGAATGATATACTGAACGTATGTCCTCTTGATGTGTAACACTTCGTAACTGATTGAATATATACCTTTTGTATTCTGATAACCCTCTCGATAAGATCTGTTAGGTTTATATGCATATTCTATGTATTAATAAATGTATCCTCGTGTATTAGTACCTGTGTGTGCGCGTTGTTTGAGTTATGTCGCATGGTTGGATTCTAAAGCCATCAAAAGAATCAACTTTGTGATTTACTGCTACAATTAATAATTGTCTCAGTAAATGCCCAAACCCTACAGAACTGGTGCCTTCAGAGAGCCACTATGATTACATATTTGGCGTCCCTGAACCGGTTTTCCTACATTTTTGGCATCCCTGGGTGGGCGTGGCAAGACTGAAATGAATCAACCAAGCGGAATAATTCAATATAAAACGCCGCGGGTTTCATACACGATAATACAGTGTGCTGAAAGCCGAAAGAAAAAGTTCCCCTTGCTCTTTAAGCAGTGCTTGAGTGTTTTGTGATCTTTTGCGATCTACAGGGTTGATTGCATATTTGATCTTGTGGTTTTCTGTGGTAAAACTGTGATTTCGTACTTAAAAGTAATACTCTTTAAGTTTAACGATGGTTGCTAAAAGGTCTGAATTCGATTCGCTATTAAGCACTCTCTCTAGCAGCGACAGGTCTGACCACGATCTCCGTCATATCTCCGTCAGCGGAGAAGCTAGGAGAATAAATCTCCATTCTCTGAGAGAGCTAACGAAGGACATAGAGAGATTTGACCCTGCAGTGTCAGAGAATAATATCGAGAGTTATATTCAAGACCTCAGGTATAACCTGCAGTACCTGCCAAACGCCACAGAACAGGAGAAAGTGTTTCTGGTCAGGAAAACTACCAGCAGAGCTGTACATGAGTGGATGGCTAGGCAGATGAAAGAAGTCTGTAATGACTTTGAACAGCTTTGTCATGCACTTATCGAAGAATACAGTGCGTTTATTGACCCGACTGCCGCGATAGCCGCCGCTCTTAACATTAAGCACGAGAGAGCAGAGTCCCCTCGCGAATATTACGAGAGACTTAGACGAACTTATTTTGCAGGGCGAAATGATGAGGGTTGCGAAGAGAACATACATTTCAAGGGTTTATTCATTGCGAATCTCCACCCATCAGTCAGAAAGATGATCTTAATGCATACAGATGCACAGACCATGAAAATGACTGATATTAAGAGATTCGTGCAGAAAGCCTGGGAGTATGATGTCCAAAGTCGCTCTGAGCAAAAAGCTGCTAAAGCGACTGTGTTCGCCGTCAGAGCCAGCAGGGTTAACTCCCTCCTGCTCGAAGGAGCACAGGCTCCTGAGCTGGCTAAGCCCCGTTCCAAAGCAGGCACACAGGACCGCACCCAGCGTCCTAAGAGCCATGAGAACACTGGGGGAGGGAAAGGGCTAGATAAAGCTGAACAAAAGGATTCAGTAGCCGCCCGCCTGGCCAGGCTTGAACAAGTTTTATTAGGACAGAGACTACCGCTCCCCAAGGCTGCCGGAAGCGTGAATGAGCTGATACTCTCCACTGGAGGAGGCGGAGACCTGCCCCCTCTCCCTCCCTCAGTCTATCTGATTGAGCGGAAGGGTTCCTGCCTGGATGAGGTCAGCCACTCCCAAGCGAGTGCTGACTCCACCCCTGAAGTCACAGAGCAGGCAGTAAAACACAGAGGAAAAGCAGGAAGCTTTTACCTTAAGGCTGCCATGGGAGATGTCTTACCCAGTGAGACACTGATTGACACTGAGGTTGAAAGGTGTTTGATGTCACACGGCAAGCTCAAACGTGTAGAAAAAGAAAAGGGTATGCGACTCAGAGTGGAACCTTTGGTGGATCGCCAGAAAGGCAAAGTGTGGAAACAGGTCAAGGCTCCTAAGCCTTCTGTACAGAAGGAAAGGGGGGCCAAGAGGCAGACTGTGCTCACACAGTGCCCACCGAACACAGAAGCCTATGCGGAGATTCCTTCTGTTCCCTCTGGACAAGAAATAAAAATATTTTCTTGTTCCCCGGATATACAGGGAAGTCGTGCCCTGGCCAAGGTCCCAACAGCCTCCATGCCACAGGAGCGGTGCTCCGAGCAGCCGCCTGATCCACCAGGTAAAGCACACACCTTTTACATCCCTAAAGAGGAGCAGATCTCCCCACCTGGCGATGAAAAGGAGCTTTCCCTGTGCACCCTGGCACCCAAGAGGGGTCAGGAACACCACCCTGCAGTGGTGGAAGGGATCCAGATGGCAGGAGAGCAGGTTGGTGATGTAGCCCTCACCCTTAGCCCTGAGAGGTCCTCTATTAGTGAGGATCTGCTTGAGCAGCTGTCACAGGGCCACCGCCAGGTGCCCCTGGTGCAACATTCACAGGTTAGACAGGAGGTCCAGCTGGACGCTGAGACTACTGCGCTGTGGACACACCTGATCCCAGATGCCGATTCCCTCTGCTGTGACCCAGGGAACCTGCAGTCAGGTAACATTATTTCTCACAACTACCAGGTAGTGAGTGAGACTGACCTGATTGTTCCTGCCTCAACGGCAGGGTTGCCAACACACCCAGTCCCCCAGAAGGGACAGGGAATGAAAGCCGAGCCGGTTTTCTTACAGCCACCAGCTCAGTCTGTCAGTCTGAGTCTGACCAACAGTGGTTCAGCCAGACTGGAGCTGGATGGTCAAGTCACCCGCCTGCCAGTGCAGGACATCGCAAAGAGGGGTGTCAGAATCCCCGCCTGTACTGACATGGGCCTGGTGGGTGATAGTAAGTTCAAAGACAATGAACTAGCTATCCCAGTGCTGGGGCAGCTCCCTGAACCCTTAGCGAGGGAAGGGGGGAGCGAGCAGGTGTCCTACACCCACGCCCAGCTAACGATTGTAAACATGCCAATAGAGGGATTCCTCAATCAGGAAGTGTGCAGGGTGGACCTGAACAGTGAGAATGGGGTAACAATCCCAGATCACTCAGGTGCTCCAGATGACCACTCAGCCGAGGGTCAGGCATGCTCCACCGCTGCACCGCCCCCTGCAGGTTTCCTAGAGCACAGGCATGAACAAATCGAAAAAGTAGATGCCCTGGAAAAGGAGGAGCAGCATCAGCAGCTGCGTCAGATCTCCCCAGATTTCCAGGATGTTGGTGCCCAAGATGCCACATGGCTTACTGAGAAAGACACCATGTACACGCTGCGCCAGCTTAGAAAGGCGACAGTCACTCAGAAGGAGATGACTGGGATCAGCCACCCGAAAAGACTTTTGGGAGGACTGATTGCTGCCGCCACTGTTGCACGTTTGCTTTTTCTGGTAGGTTTGTGTGCTACTGGCACTCTCACCCTGACTGCCCCAAGAAGGCAGGTGTCAGAGATACCAGAGGGTAGTGACAGACTGTATCGACAGCAGCAAAAGTTGGAAAGCTTAGGGAAAACCCTACAGGCAACTTCCTATGCAACAGGGTTAAACCTTATTCCCCAACCAGTGGACATGATTGTTGGTGTTATACAGTGGGTATATGCTTGTGTGCAACAGGCCAGAATGTTGACACAAGACCTGTTAAGGGAGTTTAGTGCCACTGTAGCCAGTCTAACCACGGCACAATTCCCAACCCACTTGATTCCACTCTTCTCAGTAGAGGAGTGTGTGACATTAACCCCATCGCTCATAGCTCACCCAGAAGGCAATCCAAGATTGAATTTGGTTCCAAGTCTTGAGATGGGTATGGCTACCAAAGCTATCCATTGGCTGTGTCTAAACGATTCACCAATGAAGGGTGTAAAGCTACTAACGAGCAGAGGAAGGTTAATGAACCCCATGAAGAGCAGGTGGGAAGTAAATGGCTGGTCAGCACACCACGTTTAACTGACACTGTGACTTGTGACAGGCATGATGCAGCTACCTAATAAAACAGTTCCTGTAAGTTCCTGAGGAGGCCATAGTACAGCATGGTAACTTAACACTGTACGGTCTGGAATCAGACAACATAAGACCAAACTTGAGGTCATGGATGCCTTCAGGTGCCACACTAAGGAATTGGATAGAAATCCAAGAAACAGTAAGCCCTGAAGAGGTACAGGTAATTGAGTTTGCTTTAATGGAACAAACCTCCAAACCACCCTAGCAGATACCCAACACAGGTGTTGTGGTTTATCGGGGGGCTGGGAACAGGAACTGGTGTTATTGTAACACTGCTGCCGGGTAGCTGGATCATGACTGACAGTGTACTCTGAATGATGTACTCTTACATCAAGATGTACTCCGGGTAGCATGAATGAGTCAAAGGTAGCATGCCAAAAGAAAGGAAGTGACTTCTCCCCAAATATCTACCACAGAGGTATCAGATATTGACAGTGAACTTCCTGATGTGTAATTCCTAGACTTAGATAATGTCTCCTACCGTGTTTATACATACTCCAGATGTTATTCATCCTGTTTGTATCCAATGCTGGTTCCGGTATGAATTCTCGAGGAGTAATGTGGACATTTAAGATTAATGTTCTAATGGCAAGGGACATCACTTAACTCTGTTTTGTTTTGAAGGCAACAACGCCTCAGGACCTCGTGACCTTCAAAAAGGGGGGATATGTAGCGGCGAGGCTTAATAATAAGGCAGAATTAAGTGTTTCTGAGCTTCCCAAATGAGGCCCCATTTCTCTGTTCATCTCTGTGGTGCAGCCACAGAGAAACTATTCATGCAAGATGATTTAAGGTTTCCTAGGACAGCTCCCAAAGGGGGATGCAAGTAGCTAAGCCTGGCTATCATGATCAATGGTCATCCATTGGCGCCTATCTGTCTAGGGAGTGCCAGTTGGACATCTGGACTGCATTACTAAGTGTCAGGACTAAGTGACTCATATCTCACCTTAATCAACCAATCAGGGACTGGTAGGGCCGAGTAACCCACGTGGGACTCTGATGCCCATGGAACTTTCAGCCAATCGACGAGCTGAAGTTCCTCCAGGTAAAAACAGGCAACACAGAGAGCCTGTGAGATTCAGATTCAGAAGATTCAAGGGAATTCAAAGGAGAATTCCAGGGCAGGACGGCCCAGGAGCAGAAGGCTCCCAAGGGCAGGACATTCTCGCAGCGTGCCTCCTGACCATCCTGAGACTCAGCCCGGACAACCACGGAACGGCCAGTGTGTCCGAGTGCCAGAACTTTCCTTTGTTCTAAGAGTCTAGAGTGGAGGTTGCCAGAGAGTAACCAGCAACAGGTCGGAACTGTGGACAGCTGAATCACTATTCAGAACTAGCGCTTCATCAGGAACGAACCGGTCCTCTTCCTGACTTGCTGGGACCCACAGTCATCTTTTCTCCTGTGCACAAACTGTGCTAGTTAAAGCCAACACTAACTAGCTGGTCAGTGAGCATCAGCAGCGCACCGTCGCAAGCCGCACAGCACAGCCTGGCACACAGCCAGAGAGCGCGGATTGGACAGCAACAGCCTGCAGCTGATTCTTTGTGCCCGCTGGAGATCTGAATCCCCAGAGATTGGATGAGTATTCAACTTCAATGCATTACAGCTCGAGAATTCAATTGCTATCCCAACCAGTTGATATCAATTTAATTCCTAAGAGTTATGTACTTGTTTTGAGTATCTAATGTAGAAGTTGTAACCAAGTTCATTTATGAAACGGTCTAAATGAATGATATACTGAACGTATGTCCTCTTGATGTGTAACACTTCGTAACTGATTGAATATATACCTTTTGTATTCTGATAACCCTCTCGATAAGATCTGTTAGGTTTATATGCATATTCTATGTATTAATAAATGTATCCTCATGTATTAGTACCTGTGTGTGCGCGTTGTTTGAGTTATGTCGCATGGTTGGATTCTAAAGCCATCAAAAGAATCAACTTTGTGATTTACTGCTACAATTAATAATTGTCTCAGTAAATGCCCAAACCCTACAGAACTGGTGCCTTCAGAGAGCCACTATGATTACATATTTGGCGTCCCTGAACCGGTTTTCCTACAAGTGGAAGACAGCGTTTATGACAACCCATGGACACTACGAGTATTTGGTCATGCCTTTTGGTTTGGTAAATGCCCCGGCAGTGTTTCAAACCTTTATTAACGATATTTTTCGGGATCTGATACAAAGGTTTGTCTTAGTATACCTTGATGACATTCTAATTTTCTCTAATACCTTCCAGGATCATGTTCTACATGTCAGAGAAGTACTCACCCGGCTCATAAAGAATAAACTTTATGTTAAACTGGAGAAGTGCACTTTCAATGCTTCTAGGATTCACTTTTTAGGTTACATCATCTCTCCAGAAGGGGTGGAAATGGACTCGAGTAAAGTCTCCGCTATAACTGATTGGCCCACACCCAAGAACCTTAAACACATACAACGGTTTCTTGGCTTCGCCAACTTCTATAGAAGGTTTATTCGAAACTTCAGCTCGGTGGTTGCTCCCATAACCTGTTTAACCCGCAAAGGACACAGACAAGGTAAATGGACCCAGCGGAGCAAGAGGAGATTCGCTCAGTTTTGGATCAGCACTGGCAAGCCTTACTCCAGTTACAGGCTTCCGTACAACAGATTTCTGCGCACCTGTCGGCAATGCCACCTACTGGTAATAGTGTAAGTAACGCTGGAGCTGCCACTTCGGCTCCGCCTCCGCCTGCTTCTACACCTGCTCCTCGACCTCTTCTACTCACACCCCCTGACAGGTTTGACGGCAACCCTACAAAATGCCGGGGCTTCTTGGCACAGTGTGTGCAGGTTTTCAGGCTCCATCCGGTAGCTTTTTTTTCTCCTCAAGACAAGATTGCCTTCGTAGTTTCTCTGTTAAGGGTTCGGTAATAGGGACCGAACCAGGTAATGAACCCACTTGCAGGAGCGAACAAATCCGAGTCGTAATCCGTAAGCAAACCGTAATCGTAGGAACGAGCCGAGAGTCCAGGGGAAGCAAGATATCCGAAGGGAACGAGTACCGAAGCCGAAGGGTGATCCGAAGTCGTAGTCCGTAAAGCAATCCGAGAATCCAGAGGTAGCCAGTGATCCAAAGTAGAGCGAAAGTACCAATCCAAGCCGAGATCCGAAAAGCCGAAATCCGAAGGGAAAAACCGCAAACCGAAAACCAAGACAAACACAGTGTAGATGAAGCGCAACCAGGAAGCTCGAAAGGGAAAACCAATACTGAGCCAGGAGGTAGGGAAAGACTAATGCTTAAATACCAGATGAGACGGAGGTGTGGTGGTGAATGCGTACCGTGATAGGTGGACTGATGAACTAAGGCTACGCCTTCTTCTGCCTCTTTCGTTGCCGAGAGGCAGGGATCGTAACAATTTCTCTGACCTCGGAAGCCTTTACCCAACTATTGAAGTTATCGCTCTATCTGCGCTACTTTACCAAAAGCTGTTTGTTTTTACCACGCCCCCTGGCTGCTTAAATCTTTTGGATGTGATAGACGCTCTCAGCAGTGGGGTTTATCTTCTGTAGCTCTTCTGTGTAGAAGGAGCCCTTAATGTCATCGCCTGCGTAGTCCTGCAGTTTGTAATAGTGTCTTAGAGCCGGGGTCCACTCTTTGACAATGAAAATTTCATCTGTGAAGGTCTGTTCATACCCCTTCTCAAACATTCCCTTTTATTTTGGACACCCGCACATGATCACCCACGTTAAATGAAAACTTAAACTTAAACTTTTCGCTTAAAGTGTTCGCCATAGACGGTTCTCCACATTTCAAGGGAGTTATCGGTCGTAACAGATGCCGGGGTTCGTTTAATAGTCATGTGGTAACTATGATTATAAAAGTAAATAAGATCAGACAGATCGATATATCGAAAGGTGTTTTTGTGTGTCAGGTACCTCACATTTTTGTTTTAATAGTTCGGTTAAACCTCTCTATCACACTACTGCTCGGTGGGGGAAGGCAGGACATCCGCCCTATAACAACACCATTGGTTGAAAAGGGGGCGGGACATGGGGTTTTAAAGTTTTGACAGAGGCTGCACACCACAGTGGGGCAGACTTGAGTTTTTCAAGTAGCTCTTGGTTACCAGCGTTGGCTAGCAAGGTGCCCGGTACGTTGATTTCGGCCATTGCCCCCGTGAACACATCCCAACCTTTTAGCTTCTTACCGGCCGCAACTGATTGATCTTGTCAGAGCTCTCACACAACAGCAATCATGTGAGAACCCTCAACGGGTGCCCCCTTGTACACAAATTTTCCTTTTTAATTCCAGGCTATTAACGGTTTATTGTGTGCCATAGTCTTTAACAAGATCTCGGCATTTCTCTGGAACCACTGAGACGCGCTGTCTAAAATATACCCAAAGTCAGAGTCTGTTGATGACGGCTGTTGTGGTAACGCGTGTGATAGATTGGTGGGTGCATTTTCTGGTAGTACAACAGTTCAAGTCCCCTTTTCAGAAACCTCCTGGCGTACTAATGTCAAATACCGTTGTAACACCTGATTATAGAATTTTACTTTTTCATATTCAGGCAGATGCGAGTTCTGAAAAATGTCTCTCATTTCGTCATCCAACCTGTGGGTTATTTTTCTCACATCGCTTTCGTTGCCGGACCGGTCTCGGAGTCGATCGAGCTGTTTCTGAGGTACAAGTACATTTTTTTTCAGCGTGGTCCATTATCGGTGTTGTAGAAGCCCCGTAATCAATGGTACTGCAATACTCAACAGTGTCCCAATAAAACTGCCGGACTGGTTCACCAAGAGTCTTTCTTTTAGGAGAAAGACCCTTTTGACTCTTTAAAAGGTGTTTTTGTGCTTTCTCTTCAGGGTGCCAAACTGCTAAGCAGATAACGGTATGTTCCCTTTCAAGGTGTTCAAGGTGATTTTAGCTATTGCCTGTACAAGATCACCTGAAGCCCCACAGAGAATAGGTTTCTGCTGACTGGGGCTGGCTTTCACCAGAAAATGTAAGAGTCAGGTTTCGCTGAACTCGTGAAGACATGTCGACGGACCGAATGTGTTTTTTTTTACCGAGTCTATGGTGGCAAGATCACAGACTTTTAGATTTTTTTAAATACGTAAGCCGTGGGTACATCTGGGGGGGAAAGACCTGTTCGCAAGCGATAGTCATCTGGGGTGTCGGCATTTAAATCCACCAACAAGTAACTGAAAGGTTTTTTAGTAGTGTCATCGAACACTTCCAAAAAATATTTGGCTTTACCGGGGTACATCTGCCGGGACAGGAATGTAATCTGTAGTTTATCTCTAGGGTTTTTAAACAGCACTATGTACTTTGTATTTAATGCAATGGTTCTACTTTTCCAGCCTTGACAAAACACATTTTGGACAATATACATAATGCTAAGGTTTCGGTGGTGTATGTATTTGGTAAAAGCTTTTTCTATCATTATTTTCACAAGCAGACTCCATCAAATCATCAACTGTAATCAAATGTACTCTATCAGGCGGTAGTAACTGATCGTCGGAAAACGACGTTGGTAGACCACCTAAAAGCTGAATGTATGGAAATTTCACAAGCAGCTCCGCGTATAGAGGTTGCCGGCAGCTGTAACACCAGACGATGTTTTCAGGTTTACGAGTCATAACGGCATCACCATTCTCCCAGAGTAGTTTTATAAAATAACTTTTACTGCAATTTGAGGGTCCGGACAAAATGCATGAAAAAGGGTGCTTTACCTCTTACTACCATTGGCTCTACAGGGTTAATTTCCGCCTGGAAGCAGGTACCCCTATATATCTTGCATTTTATTGGAAAACATATATAGAACAGGCCTTGTAGAGAGTTTGAATTCAAGGTAACCCATTGGGTATTAAGTCTGAACCATCTAAACCTTTATATCCCTGACCCAGTACACACCCTAGAGTTGTAAATGCAGAAAAAAAAACAAAATGCTTTTGTTTTTTATATTTTCCATAGTCAAAATTTGAAGTTTTAGTATTGGTAGAGAACTATAACTTTGTCCAGGCCTTCTGCAATATGTCTACAGCTTTGCGTAAAAATCTGGAACTTGTGAAAAACAGTCAATTTCTGCATGGGTTTTTAGACAACCAGGTCCATGCGTCCCCAAAACCTCTCCAAACCTCTCACAACTGTGAATTTGTGCCAATATTGGTGGCCAACCATACCTTGGTTTTATGAGCAAAATTTAGGGATGTCATTTTCTGTTATTATAGATATTGTACTTTGCATAAACATTACAATTCTCAATCCCCTTATTTTCCTTTTCAATTCAATATTCTATCCAAAAGATGGCCTTTTTGGAGAGGTTTGGGTACCCCTGTCAAGACACTTACTTCCACTCAATTCTGTAAACTAACAGACATTTTATGTGTATTCATTAGTACAAGTTCTGATTTACTTGACAAGTTTTTTTTTGTTTTACCCTATCAGATATTTTCTCAGTCTTTCAAAGTAAGCCGTTTTTCCCTGTGAAGATAATTCTATTGATCATTTGAAGTTGAACTGGTTACCATATTCTCTCTCCACAGCCATTCACACTTCTTTTGTGCTCACAAGAGATAAAGGAGGTTGACAAAAAAAGGCCTCACCCTTTTGCTCACTCCATTGAAAACACCAGGCAGACAGGAAGAGAAACAGCCCACTAATTAGATTATTCAAATCCACAAATAACCAACAGCAAATTTATCCTTATTTGCTTGAATTTGAAAACATCAAAAAGAAAGACATGGAGACCTTTTTATCTATGGTTTTTACTAGCTTTTCAAAACAAAAAGTGTAAAAAAAAACAAGAAATGTAAAAAAACAAGAAATGTAAGAAGTGAAAAACAGTTATATACAAAAACAGCAATGAAATAGAAAAGGTGTCCTATCTACTTTTTCTGGTGCCACTCTCTGAAACAATTCCTATCAATAATCAGGCCCAATGCCACATCACACCTTTTGCATTTCCATGGAGTTTTGATCTTATGCTTTTTTTTTTGGTGCAGACAACACATATCTTATGCCCTAGTGTTGCCTTTTTTGAGGTGACCAACACCTGCCCGTGGGAGAATGAGACGGGCACACAGGTTGCTGCTGTGCTTGCTGATGCCTCCCGTTTTCCTTCATCACCCAAACTGCCAAGCTGTTTGCACAGCTCCTCTCTGAAAGCTTTATGAGTCAGAGCCTGATGGTCACCTCACGTGTGTCCATCCACTTGGTGAATAGTAGTTCTCCAGACCTTATCCAGCGCAAGGAGCCCCTTTCAGCCTTTCTAGGGAGAGTGTTTTGTTTTGTGCAAGGGAAACCCACATGGTTCTCTCTAATAGTGCCACAGGCACCAAATTTTAATTTTGAAGAGGTCCCGGAAAAGGGCTGAGCTACTGTAAAAATTATCACCGAAAACATTATAACCATAACCCAGGTATGAAACTTTCAAAAGGTTCACAACCGAGTCATAGCTCAGCCCTTTTCCGGTGGCAGAGGGTGATTTCCCCGTGTAAATGGAGAAGTCACAGATGTAACCTGTGGAGGCATCAGCAAGCACAAACAGCTTGAAGCCCCACTTAGTGGGCTTCCCCTTCATGTACTGCCTAAATCCTATTCTTGTCTTTGAGGCCACCATCCTTTCATTGACAGACAGATTCTGGAATGGCTGATAAAATGATCGACAGGCAGTTAGGATGGAGTCTAACAGGGGTCAAAGGCAGCAAAGGGGATCATACTCTGGGGTCCCCCTTTTTAGATCATTTCCCCCCCATCTTCCTCTGGATCACTAAGGTGAAGTGTCCAGGATATGGCCTCAAATTTGGATCGGGTCATAACCGACCTGCAGAATGGTATATCATAGGGCTCCCGAGGAGTCCAACAGTCTCTCATATTATGAGCAGTAAGGAGCCCCATGAAGAAATTCCTATATAGTTATATAGATCCACTATGGACACCAGCTGCCACTGTCTCCATCCCCTGGGGCTTTCGCTTGTCTGCATTTTTATTTGTATGATTGCACAGTGTGCACGTAACGTCCATTTAAAAAAACAGCTGGAATAGGTCTAGCGGGGTGTATGTTTTTGAAGTGTCCAGCTGGACACCTGGTGTCAGTGCTGGACTGAACCTAAACCTTTCTGGTGCTACATCCTCTTCTGCCTCGGTCTTCCACCTGTCCTCTGGCTCTTCTGCTGGGGGGGGTTGGGCTTCTTCTCTTCCTGCCCCAGCCGGGTCTTGTGGGCTGGGGTGGAGCGTTTCTCGGTGTGGGAATCTTCCGCATTCTCTTTGGCCGAGGAACCTCAGCACTTGTTGAGGGGGTGGGTGGTTCTTCGATGTCCTCACTGAAAAACAAAAGGAAATTAGAAATAAATACTCAAACTGGGAATGAGTTTCATTATTTTATTACTGACCAACAGCCTTTATTGCTAGGTGACAAAGTTAGGGCAATAGGATTGCACTCCACATGTGTAATGATTGAGCTGCAGACCAAGGCCTTGGAGAATGAGCAAACGTGGCCTGGTTGTAATTGCAGACTAGTCTGTTTACTCAAACTTTAGTGCCAGGTGCCCAAGGAACCCTTCTGATCTTATAAAAAAAAAACCTAAGAAATATGCATAGAAATATAACAACTCACAGAAAATAGTGATTTCTAAAACCATATGTCTAAGAACTGTAAGATGCAAAAAGCAGCAGTTTCGGATGTTTGTGAATATCTTTTACTCAAAACCATAATAGCCAAACTTTTGTCTTGTGTGCATTGTCCAAGAGACTCAGAAGGATCACCATTCAATATTTGCAGTAAAAAAAAAACAGGCCATTTTCTCATATTCGCAACATATACGCAATGTATTTCTCATTCTCATATATACAGATAACTTCATATAAACATCAATAACAATTTTAGAACTAATAATAGCAAAGGTCTGGATTCTGTAGTGTGCTCTCTGAAGACCAGCTAGTTAGTTTTGGCTGAAACTAGCAAGAGTTTGTGCACAGGAGAAAAGATGACTGTGGGTCCCAGCAAGTCAGGAAGAGGACCGGTTCGTTCCTGATGAAGCGCTAGTTCTGAATAGTGGTTCAGCTGTTCACAGTTCCGACCTGCTCACGAGGCTTGCTGCTGATGCTAACCTCGGGTGGGTCCTCTGGTTACTCTCTGGCAACCTCCGCTCTAGACTCTTAGAACAAAGGAAAGTTCTGGCACTCGGACACACTGGCCGTTCCGTGGTTGTCCGGACTGAGTCTCAGGATGGTCAGGAGGCACGCTGCGAGAATGTCCTGCCCTTGGGAGCCTTTTTGCTCCTGGGCCGTCGTGCCCTGGAATTCTCCTTTGAGATTATCCTACTGGAATAGTTCACTACAGGCTCTTTGTTGCCTGTTTTTACCTGGAGGAACTTCAGCTCATTCATTGGCTGAAAGTTTCATGGGCATCAGAATTCCACGTGCGTTACTCGGCCCTACCAGTCCCTGATTGGTTGATCAAGGTGAGATATGAGTCACTTACTCCTGACACTTAGGAATGCAGTCCAGATGTCCATCTGGCACTCCCTAGACAGATAGGCGCCAATGGATGACCATTGATCATGATAGCCAGGCTTAGCTAAGTGCATCCCCCTTTGGGAGCTGTCCCTTATCAAAAGAAAACATCTTTAAATCAGCCTGCATGAATAGTTTCTCTGTGGCTGCACCACAGAGATGAACAGAGAGAGATGGGGCCTCATTTGGGAAAGCACAGCAACACTTAATTCTGTCTTATTAACAAGCATTGCCGCTACAATTGTATAAATAAAACAAAAATACTCACAAATCCAGCAGTGGATCCAGTCCTTCATGAAAGGCATCTTCTGTAAAAGAAGACGTGCTGTCCAGATGTAAGAGCACATCTGATTCTTCTCCCGAACCTCTCTGATATCATTCTTCGATTACCTGAGCAGCCGTCAGCTTTTTAGCCTTCTTGGGTGCTTTGCTTGCCATTTTTAGTGTTTCTTAGCAAAAACCAAAAAAGAAAAATGTTTTCCAGTAAGCCGTACAGGTGCGTAACTTATCATTGGGCAGCTTTAGTCATTATTCTACTTATTATACCTTTATATAATAACCTTACCCAACTGATGAACCTGGTTGAAAGCCCCATTTTTTGTAGTACTCTAAACATACTCATAAGAGATACGATCGTAAGCTTTCTCAAAAAAAGTTTAAGACAGCTAAATAATGCTAAAATATCCCAAAAGGCCCTGTAAAACTCAATGGATAGACCATCCAACCCTGGAGTCCTGCCCGTTTTGAAAGTCCTCAAATTTTCCATTAACTCTTCTACAGAAAGGTCTTTTGACAAAACAGTATCGTCTTTTACACTCTTTGGAACCACTTTCACAGATTTTTCTAACAAATCCTTAGACGCTTGTTTCCTTCTAAACAACTCCCCATAGAAATCCTCAGCTACAGTCAACATGTCTTTACGTAGAAGTTTTCAAAACCCCCTCTCGTCCCTTTAATGCTGACATTAGTCCTCTCCCTGCAACCCTTTTCTTGAAAAAGAATCTTGTACATTTTTCACCTTCTTCAAGCTCTTTCACTTTGCTTTGAAACATGATTTTTTTAATCTTTTCTCTAGAGAGATTTAAAAGCTCATTCTTTAGTTCTTCGATTTCCTCACTGAAGTCCCACCCCTCTTCCAATAACTTAACATACCTCTGTAATCTCTTTTGTAATCCCTTTTCAACCCTTCGTCTCCTAGCCTGTATTCTGCTCCCCATCTCTATGAAGAATGCTTTTGAACGCTCCTTCACCTGCTCCCACCACTGTGCTCTTGTGCCAAACAGGTCGTGCAAAGACTGCCATTCCTTATATCTTTCCCTGAACCTGCTCCTCACTTCCTCATCCTCCAGAAGTGAAATATTCAGCTCCCACACACCCTTCCCCACAGTAACAACCGTTGGAATAGCAAGTGTACATGACAGTAAACAATGGTCAGAGAAAAAAACAGGGGTTAAGCCTGCAGTTGTGCAAGTAAAATCACGTATCAAAAAATCTATGCGTGAGTCTTGGGTCCCATTAGACTTGTGCCATGTGAAACCTGCCCTCCCCTGACTATGAAGTTTGAGGGCATCTTTCAGTTTAAAATCTTTACATACCGTTTGCAATAATATTGATGATTTATCAAATTGGACCCGTCTCTCACCCCTCATTCTGCCTTCTCTTTCTAAAAGGCAATTAAAATCCCCAACTAAAACCAGTGGTTCCAATCCCAATAAATATTCTCTCAATTCCTGAATAAGAACATAACTGTCATGTGGGCAACCCGGACAATACACATTTAAAAGTTTAAGTTTGATATTCATGAAACCCAGATACACCACCAGTGCTCTCCCTGGTTTCACTACAAGGTACTGACGTACCTTTACCATCTTATTTTTAATTAAAACAGCTATACCATCAGATTTATTCTCATTGGACCCACTCCAAATTGATGGTCCCAATGCCCACAGTTCTTCCAGATCCTTATAGCTGTTTTTAAAAGGTAATCCACACTCCTGTAACATAATATCAGCATTTACCTTACTCACAAATGATAATATAGTCCTTGCCCTTAACTTGGATCGAATGCTTCTCACATTTATGGACACAATGTTCAGAGCCATACTTAAAGTAGGACCAGGGGAGACTAAAAACTCTGGCTAGAATCATTCAGTCTGTGACACCTACTATACAGGCCTTTTTCTTTTTCCATCTGCTCTCCTTGCCTCCTCCTCCTCCACCACCACCCCCACCATCAATAGGATGGTTCTCCACCTGCCCTCCTTGAGTCTCTAGTTCTAAAGCTGGATCAGTAGGATTGGAGAGAACTAATCCCATGGGAGAACCTGCCATCTGAGGACTCTGAAAATGATCTTCCCTCACTTTTCCACTCGGAGTTAGATCACTTTCTAAATCAGATGTCTCAGCAGACCTTTTAGACTGCACCCTCTGTCCTGTACATTCCATTTGAGCGCTTTCAGTCTCCACAGGTGGCAGACGATCAGGAGAGATGCTACCACTCAATTCAGAGTCCACCTCACTTTCCACATCATTATCATTCTCTTCTACCTCCCCCTCATCCCCTTCACTCCATTCTGAACCCTCACTCTCTTTCCCACTACTTTCTTCAACATCAACCACATCCAGTTCCTGATCCAGAACCACTGCTCCAGCCCTAAATGCCTCTTCAGACTCTTCCTGTTTTTGCATCGGTCTTCCCAGTTTTGTTCTATTCGCAAAGGAATTTGGACAGTCTTTAAACACATAACCTTCACACTCACAGAGATTGCATTTCCTCACGCTTGTACATTCAGTATATGCATGTCCAATTTCCTTACACTTCCCTCACACCACCTTTGTACAGGCATCCACAAAGTGACCCAGCTCCCCACACCTCCTGCACAGTTTTGGCTGCCCTTCGTAGAACACAAGGCCTCTATTTTCACCTAATCCAATCAAGGAAGGAATGTGTTTAAATCCACCATAACCATTTTTGTCTTCATGCAACGAAATAGGTACTCTCCATGCACAGTTCCAGATGCCATCATCATCCAAGACTTTCTGAGGCTCACCTTTCACTAAACAATACTTAGACAACCATGTCACAATATCTTCCTTCATCACCATCTCATTAAACATGCGAACAATCACAGTCCTATTAGAAAGATCCATCAGCTTCTGCCATTCAAACATTCAAATCAGGCCCACATCTTTTTTCCTCTTCCATTTTTCTCCAAAATTCTTCCAATAACTTTGCCGATTTGAAACTAATGTCAAAACCAATTCCCTTCGGCAAAGTAATTAAGCAATTGACATGTAATGCCTTAACCTTTAACTCTTTCTGTAACACCTTCCTTGAAAAGTCCAACCGTGAAATATCACCCGAGTGAGCCGAGCCCTCACCACTTTTGTACACCAAACGCGCGCAAAAGTAACGGCGCATGCCGACCCTACAGGCCGCCATGGCCGTTAAAAATGTATCAAAAGCAAACCAAACCAAACCTAAACCTCTTCTGTGCACCAAACCCTAATCCCTTAATCTTATACTCGTACAAAAACTCTACTCTCAACTTCTAACTTTTAAAAGTTTTTATTGATACACAAGCAATAACAAGTTACACTATTAAGTTCTTACATAAAATTAAATAAAATACAAAAGCGAAGAATAAGAACACTAGACAGATTTTGTGCAAGGCAAGAGGCATCACAAAAAAAAAGTTTCCAACATGACCTGCTGAAACATGACCTGTGATCCATCACCACTTGATTGCAACATGCTTGGGCCATAATGTCAACTTCCAGACCCTCTCAGTATCTTTCTCCCCAAATCTTCTCCGGTGGATCAAAATGTAGTCTCTCAAATAAGACACAGCCTTCTGTATCACTGACAGAGGCAGGGTTTTTTCCATTCTACATACCAATGTAGTTCTAGTCTTCCATAAAGCTTCCCTTAGGCAACAGATGACCTGCCAGGCTTTGCTTTCTTCCGATTTTGATAGCTTCTCAAGTCCATGTCCATAGAGCACTACCTGGGGGTCACTTATACCGCAAGCCAGAAAACACCTTATCCAGCTGTTAGCCAATGTCCACACCTCTTTTGCGATGCCACAGTCCCACAGGACGTGCCGGATGGATTCTTCTTGTCCGCATCCTTCCACTGGACACCTTGATGTCTTCCCCATGCCTCTCGAATGCATCACAGCCCTTGTTGGTAAAACTTCATGTGCAATCAACCAGCACATATCTCTGTGTCTATTCAACAAAACTGTGTGGCCAACCCTTTTCCAAACATGGCTGGGATCCCCAGCCACGAGGCCACGAATGTGACATACTGCACCTCTACCCTGCACAACAAGTTCCAACCTTCTTGCGCTTGTCAACACATCCAGTGCCTCATTCTCCAAATTCTGTTCCCTTAAAAATTTCTTTATGATAAAATAAGAATACGGGAGGTTAAAAGCAACGGGTGCTGTTAAAGGGATCTCTAAAACTTTCAATGTCCTTAAATAAAAACCACACAAAAAGCGAGACATAAAGGATACTTTCCCCCTGTTCCCTACCGCTAAAGACAAATGTAATGATACATATTTGTACATTAGGAAAGTGAACAGTTCAGGCATGCCTTTTCCACCCATTTCCACCTTTTTTTCTACAACCACCCTCTTTACTCTCTCCCATTTTGACCTCCAGAAAAAATAAAAAATAGCCCTCTTTAAAACCAGTAAAACAGACCTTGATGGCATAAAAACAGCACTGACAAACAACAGTAGTGGTAAAATTACAGTCTTGACAACTAAAACCTTGCCTTCCATTGTTAATTCCCGTAAACTCCACAGACCGATCTTGCTTTTGACTTTCCCTACCACCCTCTCCCAATTCCTACTCCCCATCCCATTTCTGTCAAAGTTTATTCCCAAAATCTTTATTTCATCTCTACGAATTGTGATTCCCACATTTTCCTCTTCACTCCAGTTTCCATATTGCATCAGCACACATTTGTTTTTATTCAGCTTGGCCCCTGATGCTCCGCAAAACTGGGTTGTCACCTCCAAGCTATTTCTGACTCCCTTATAATCTGTACAAAAAACATTTACATCGTCCATGTATAGTACAGTTCTCACCTCTTGGGCCCCACTCCCAGGGATTTTAATGCCTTCAATCCCATTCTCCATTCTCAAGGCTTGTGCCAGTGGTTCTATACAGCAAACAAAAAGGAGTGGGGATAACGGACAGCCTTGGCGAACACCGCAACTCACATTAACCACATTTGACATGCTGCCATTAATCATTATTCTACTTCCTATACCCTTATATAATAACCTTACCCAAGTGAGGAACCTGGTTGAAAGCCCCATCTTTTGTAGTACTCTAAACATATACTCATAAGAGATACGATCATAAGCTTTCTCAAAATCCAAGTTTAAAACCGCCAATCCAATATTCCTCTCTCTCGCATAACCTATGGTATCTCTAATCAGTATCAGGCTGTCCGTGATCCTCCTCCCTGCCACTCCACAAGCTTGATCTGGATGAATGACTTCACTCAGGACAGATTTTAATCGAAGCGTTAAACACTTGGAAAGCAGTTTAAGATCACAATTCAATAAAGTTATCGGTCGCCAATTTGCCAGGTCTGTGCGATCATTCTTTTTGAATAGTAAGATCACAACTCCCGTCTTAAAGCTGTCCGGCAGTTCTTCTAAAAACTCAAATTCTTTAAAAATGGTTAAAAGATCCAATGCTAAAATATCCCAAAAGGCCCTGTAAAACTCAATGGGTAGACCATCCAACCCTGGAGTCTTACCCGTTTTGAAGGTCTTCAAACTTTCCATTAACTCTTCTACAGAAAGGCCTTTTGATAACACAGTATCATCTTTTACACTTTTTGGAATGACTTGCACAAATTTTTCTAACAAATCCTTAGACACTTGTTTCTTTCCAAACAACTCCCCATAGAAATCCTCAGCTACAGTCAACATGTCTTCCATACTAGTTTGCAAAACCCCCTCTCGTCCCTTCAATGCAGACATTAGTCCCCTCCCTACAACCCTTTTCTTGAAAAAGAATCTTGTACATTTTTCACCTTCTTCAAGCTCTTTCACTTTGCTTTGAAACATGATTTTTTTAATCTTTTCTCTAGAGAGATTTAAAAGCTCATTCTTTAATTCTTTGATTTCCTCACTGAAGTCCCACCCCTCTTCTAATAACTTAACATACCTCTGCAATCTCTTTTGTAATCCGTTTTCAACCCTTCGTATCCTAGCCTGTTTTCTCCTCCCCATCTCTATGAAAAATGCTTTTGTACGCTCCTTTACCTCCTCCCACCACTGTGCTCTTGTGCCAAACAGGTCGTACAAAGTCTGCCATTCCTTATATCTTTCCCTGAACCTGCTCCTCACTTCCTCATCCTCCAGAAGTGAAATATTCAGCTTCCACACACCCTTCCCCACAGTAACAACTGTTGGAATAGCAAGTGTACATGACAGTAAACAATGGTCAGAGAAAAAAACAGGGGTTAAGCCTGCAGTTGTGCAAGTAAAATCACGTATCAAAATAAAATCTATACGTGAGGCTTGGGTCCCATTAGACTTGTGCCATGTGAAACCTGCCCTCCCCTGACTATGAAGTTTGAGGGCATCTTTCAGTTTAAAATCTTTACATACAGTTTGCAATAATATTGATGATTTATCAAATTGGACCCGTCTCTCACCCCTCATTCTGCCTTCTCTTTCTAAAAGGCAATTAAAATCCCCAGCTAAAACCAGTGGTTCCCATCCCAATAAATATTCTCTCAATTCCTGAATTAGGACATATCTGTCGTGTGGGCAACTCGGACAATACACATTTAAAAGTTTAAATTTGACATTCATGAAACCCAGATACACCACCAGTGCTCTCCCTGGTTTCACTACAAGGTACTGATGTACCTCTACCATCTTATTTTTAATTAAAACAGCTATACCATCAGATTTATTCTCATTGGACCCACTCCAAATTGATGGGCCCAATGTCCACAGTTCTTCCATATCCTTATAGCTGTTTTTAAAAGGTAATCCACACTCCTGTAACAACATAATATCAGCATTTACCTTACTCACAAATGATAATATAGTCCTTGCCCTTAACTTGGATCGAATGCTTCTCACATTTATGGACACAATGTTCAGAGCCATACTTGATGTTAGACCAGGGAAGACTAAAAACTCTGGCTAGAATCATTCAGTCTGTGACACCTACTATACAGGCCTTTTTCTTTTTCCATTTGCTCTCCTTGCCTCCTCCTCCACCACCCCCACCATCAATAGGATGGTTCTCCACCTGCCCTCCTTGAGTCTCTAGTTCTAAAGCTGGATCAGTAGGATTGGAGAGAACTAATCCCATGGGAGAACCTGCCATCTGAGGACTCTGAAAATGATCTTCCCTCACTTTTCCACTCGGAGTTAGATCACTTTCTATATCAGATGTCTCAGCAGACCTTTTAGCCTGCACCCTTTGTTCTATACATTCCATTTGAGCGCTTTCAGTCTCCACAGGTGGCAGACGATCAGGAGAGATGCTACCACTCAATTCAGAGTCCACCTCACTTTCCACATTATCATCATTCTCTTCTACCTCAGCCTCATCTCCTTCACTCCATTCTGAACCCTCACTCTCTTTTCCACTACTTTCTTCAACGTCAACCACATCCAGTTCCTGATCCAGAACCACTGCTCCAGCCCTAAATGCCTCTTCAAACTCTTCCTGCTTTTGCATCGGTCTTCCCAGTTTTGTTCTATTTGCAAAAGAATTTGGACAGTCTTTAAACACATGACCTTCACACTCACATAGATTGCATTTCCTCACGCTTGTACATTCAGTATATGCATGTCCAATTTCCTTGCACTTACCACACACCACCTTTGTACAGGCATCCACAAAGTGACCCAGCTCCCCACATCTCCTGCACAGTTTTGGCTGCCCTTGGTAGAACACAAGGCCTCTATTTTCACCTAATCCAATCAAGGAAGGAATGTGTTTAAATCCACCATAACCATTTTTGTCTTCATGCAACGAAATAGGTACTCTCCATGCACAGTTCCAGATGCCATCATCATCCAAGACTTTCTGAGGCTCACCTTTCACTAAACAATACTTAGACAACCATGTCACAATATCTTCCTTCATCACCATCTCATTAAACATGCGAACAATCACAGTTCTATTAGAAAGATCCGTCAGCTTCTGCCATTCAAACATTCTAATCAGGCCCACATCTTTTTTCTCCTCTATTTTTCTCCCAAATTCTTCCAATAACTTTGCCGATTTGAAACTAATGTCAAAACCAATTCCCTTCGGCAAAGTAATTAAGCAATTGACATCTAATGCCTTAACCTTTAACTCTTTCTGTAACACCTTCCTTGAAAAGTCCAACCGTGAAATATCACCCGAGTGAGCCGAGCCCTCACCACTCTTGTACACCAAACGCGCGCAAAAGTAACGGCGCATGCCGACCCTACAGGCCGCCATGGCCGTTACAAATGTGTCAAAACTAAACAAAAACCAAACCTAAGCCTCTTCTGTACACCAAACCCTATCCCCTTAATCTTATAATCGTACACAAACTCTACTCTCTACTCTCTACTCTCTACTCTCTACTTCTGGGCTTTAACCCTGTAAATCTCCAACACTGGCTGGAGACTAGTTGGGTCCGTGCTCAGCGGTTATATAGGACAGGACTCAGCGCGCAGCAGGTGCGGCTCATTGCTCTAAGCTCCCCGTGTGGAATGCGCGCATCCTCCTTCCAGACTCGTAATACCGCTGCATACATCCCTCTTAAATCCCAGAAACAGAAACTCCGGGGTGTTTCTGTAAGTCAGTACTGGGTTTCTCTGTTCGAGGTTACAAGCAAAAACAAAAAAAAGTGCTGAAAGCAGGAAGTTATTTCTGCTCGTAGGCATAAATGTGTAAAAATAAATTTTCTGATTCCTAAAACCCTAATAAAATCCATCTAAGTCTCCCTTTCGTTCCCAATGCACATAACTGAATATAAACCAGTCAAGTTCAGGTACTTTCTGATGTATCTGAATAGTTCTGGCGCAGCTGTTAAAGATACTTACGAACTTTTTTTTTTCATACGAGCTCTTGCCGTTTTTAAAGTGAATATTTTTTTGAATTCGCTAAATCACACGAAACACCAGCATCACTCATCGTAAGCATTTGATCAATTACATTCCTGAATTTTAAACCCATTAAAGTATTATTTAGTATTTATTTTTAACTTGTTTTATATATATTTTAAAAAATTGTACACACCTGTTTTAAGTATTCTTGCCATTTTTAGCATATTGTAAGAGGATTTTTTGCAAACATTTTATTTTTTAAATCACATGAAACACAATCAACCCATTGTAACTTCCCATTGCTAATTCCTGAGCTTTATAACTGTGTATTATTTCTTTATACCTTGTTTTATTTTTTTTTATTTTTGCATTTTACAGAGCTTTTTAATATATTGTGAGCATTTTAGTGTCATTTTTAAACAGGACTATGAATGCTCCTGACTTTTAAACCTGTATTTATTCTGACATTATTCTCTCCACCTGCAGATGAGGGAGGTATTTGATTTTAAATTTGTTGATTTGGGGGGACAATGTACATTCATTTCCTTGTATGTATCACCAGTGGGAAACTTGGCATTTTTGGATGTATTGCAATCTTTACTGCAAGGCCTTCAGACTGATATAGAAATGACGGGAGATTTAAATGACACATTTGATAAATCAGACAGGAACAGCATAACATTTAAAAAGGCAGAACCCTCAAAAGTACTGAAACATTTCAGGCACATTCATAATAAATAAAATGTATTTAATTTAAACCATAAAATTTGCTTTAAAAAGAAAAACACAATATGTACGATATCATATTTCAATATCAAAGTTCAGATGAAGAATTTGAGGATAAGAAAATCAATGGAGAGTACATTGATTTTGGGACAATGTTTGCATCTGTATAATCCTTCCTCCTGGAAAAAAGGAAAAAAAATGTTTTGAGTCTCAGTCTTCAGGATCCAAAAAAAAAAAACGTGAAAATGTGTTTCCAATGTATTTTGGATAAAGATATAACTCTCATAGTAGATACATTTTATCAGTTGAATGCAGTCGATACTTTCGACTTTTTATATGATGACAGGACCTACATTTAGGGCTCAGTACTGATAACACTGCTGCTATTGATGGAGTAGAAATAAGTGATGTACTAGCAGTTTTTTTTTTCTGAGGCAAGAAGTCCTAGAACACCTCCTATAAAAATGTTAAGATTCAGAGCAAGAACTATTTCTCCACCTCACCTAATGCTATTGTATTAACGAGGCTGAAGTTGGCTTCTTATTCGCCAGCTGCTGCTTCGCGTTTTTCGTTCCATCTTAAATGCTGCTGCTGTGATGTTATGTCGTCATTCGCCTGTAGATGGCTCTCTACAGTCATTTTTAAAAATACTTATAAAAATACTTATGATGTATTACTGTACATATCCTCAGTAAAGGGGAATATGTAAGTAGAGACTGTCCAAATTGCATTTTTGTATGAAACACATTTCAGAAACACAACTCACAATAAAACAAACTGGCATGTTATTTCTGCTTATTGCTGTGAAACTACCTCCTGGTTATAAAAATGTCTAAAAATTCTGACACAGATGTGTGAGAGACAATGGAAAAGACTATCAAAAACCTGAACTTCAGGACATTTTACTGTACCATTTTTTAAATACGACCCTCTGAACATGGCATGAGAGAATACATTGTCAAATGGTAAATGCAATGTTTGATATATTGCTAGGGCCCTCCCTCCTGATTTTAAAATCGTCTCATATTTCTGACATCAAGGTGTGAGATACAATATAACAGACTGTCAAAATCCTGAACTTCAGGACATTTTACTGTACCATTTTAAAAATATGACCCTCTGAGCATGGCATGTGAGAAAATGGCATGTGAGAATGCATTGGGAAAAGGTGAATGCAATTTCTGCTGAATTGCTATGGCCCTCCCTCTTGATTACAAAATAGTCTCACAATTCTGACACTGAGGTGTGAGACACAATGTAACAGGCACTCATAATCGTGAAGTACAAGAAATTTTACTGTTACGTTTTTTTTTAATAATGACCCTCTGAACATGGCATGTAAGGACTTGTAGTCAACAAAATAGCACACATTCTGCCAATTTGCTTTGTCCCTCCTTCCTCGTTACCAAAACATCTTAGTATACCGACACTAAGATAAATGTCTCTAAATCCAGAAGTTAAGTTTTCAAAGTATATCGGAGTCAACTGATACTGATCAGGTTCTGCTGCTGTTGAGCCCGCAGCCTTCACCATAAGGTCCAATTCCCCATGCCTGCTGACCATATATGTCCATCCCTTCTCGTCAAAACTCGTATTTTCACAGGGTACCCTACAGAAATCGCAGTATAGAATGAAAAAAAACTCCAATAGATCTCGGCTGCTGTTGGTGATTTTCCTTTAAAAACAAATGAATGTTTGGAAATGTATCACTTTCACAGAGACCAAGAAGTGTTAAGCTGTACATGAGTCTTTGTGGCTCGGTTGTTAACCAAAAGGGTGGTGGTTTGAGCCCTCCCAGGGACGCTATGAGCCTTTTAATGAACACACCCTCCTCACTTCATTTCTCCACGGCAGGTCTTGTACTGCAACCAAATACAGAGCCCGCAGGGGGCAGCAGGCTCGCAAATATAGCTCACTGTGTATATAATGAAGAAGCGGAGGTCAGTTTCTCATCTGCATGTTGCAGAGCCTTACGCAACTCGTACCATTAGCTGAGGTTTGATCCCTGCACGGGCTATTAGTTGAAAGACCATTATAAATGACGTGTAAGAGATTTATCCAGCTGGCTTTTATGTTTCACACTAAATTGCTATCTTGAAACCAAAATAGTTAGAAATATGGAACACAACCGTTGTTCCCCAAGAAGGAAAGCTGTTGTGTACTGACATCACTCCTTTTTATTTAACCCAGATTGTGAAGACAACTCTGCCCTATCAAAGGAAAATGTTACACAAAAGCTGGAAAGCACACTCTGAACCCATCTGTATTTTTGATTCCCATGATCCATTCAAAGCTGCTTAGTGTTTCGCAAGCAAATCATTTCAGGGAAGAAACTCAGTTTAGTGAACTACTTTTGTATTTTCACTTATTGAATTTGATCTTTGTACTCTCTTTGCATTCTCAGCAATAATATTTCAAAACTACAGTTTGGATATATTGGAAAACTTCACAAGCATTATTAGGTTAGGACTGTAAAATTGTATTTTAATATCTTGGTATATTTACCTTCATTTTAATATAGATATAACCATAAATGTTGTTAAGCATATTGTACTTTTGTCGTACTTTTTAAAACATTTTAGCTGAGGACGCATGGCGACTATCAAACCTTGTGATACATGCAAGACATCTGTAAACGAAGATGTAATTACAATAAAATTGGCAATTAACAGAAAACCACAATTTGTACAATATTATTCCTCGATACCGATGATCAGTTGAAGGATTTGAAGAAACTATCAAAGAAACAGCAGCAATAGCAGATGATTTTGGTTTTGAACCCATCTTTACACCTCAATAATCCATTTGTCCTCAAAAAAAGAAAAGAGAGGCATGTTTTGAGTCTCATAATTATCCTCTTCTTGATCCAAAAGAAACGCAAACATTTGAGTGCTTCTGTAGTATTTTAGATTTTCTTATGAAGATCTCACGAAGTATTGCCAGGATCTATATCTAGCCTTCGGTACCGATAAAACTGCTGATATTGATTGAGTAAAAATCTATGATGTATTGACAGCTTTATCTGAAGCGAGAAGTCCTCGGACGCCGCTTATGAAGTGTTGGGATTCATACCGAGAAATACTTTTTGTTTTCCCACCCAAAATGTTGCTATTGCATTACACATTATGTGAACATTACCAGTTTTGGTAGCTTCTGGGTGCGATTTTCCAAAACTGAAACTAACTACAAAATGATTTAAGATGAACCATGTCCAAAAATTGTAAATCATGACTAATATTAATATCAACTGAAATTACTAGAGTAAAAAAGATTTAACCGAAATATTCATAAGGCTATGCAAGCCTAAAAAGTAGAACAATTAATTTCATATAACTTTTATTTTTTATTTTTTTAGAAATGGGCTCACACCTGAAGACACTAACGTTTCTCTCCGTTAGAGTATGTGAATAACAGTTTAACCCAAAATGTTTGTAATTGTGATTTTGTTAAAATGCAATAAATATCTATCAGCAGTAAGAAATTATTAAGAAAGTAAGAAATTGTTTTATTTCATAAACTGTAAGACATGAAGAGAGTTTACAGTTTGAATCCTTCCCTTTGTCTTTTAGCTTAAGCGTTCAGGATCCAAGGCCGTGTGCGGACGGTTGTGTTTCTTGAATCTCTTGTAATCATCAAAAGTCGCTGTTTAGTCCTTCAGTTTTTTCTCGAGTTGTACCATGGATATTTCATACGATCCATACTTTTCATGCTCTTTTGAATTTTCCTTCACTTATGGAAAAAGTTCAAGGTGTTCTTGTCACTGTGCTCCACATCTAGACGAGAACACATGTAACAGTACAGGACACGCAGTGAGGAATTCGCACAGCTTTTAGCTCAGTGTGGAGTGCAGAAGGAGGACTCGCTCGCTGAATGACCTCTCAAGAAATCCCGGGTGAGATTCAACAGGTGGCTTCTTCAACAGCCACGACAAGTCTGAAGACTTTCTCTGAATTTCCTGAATATGACGTTAAATTAGTTCAAATAATTTGGTAGTTAACACAACTAAATGCTTTGGAGGTATATTTAAAACAGCAGAGCAAGACACTTCAAGTATGCATTAAATTAATCGTGTAAACCTTGATCTATATGAAAAAGAGTTCTCTTGTTCATAATATCTTTTTATATTTGTTAATTGAATATATCAATTGAGTATACCTGTTATATTTTTGAATGGGATGGGACTTTACATAATCCTATTTTAACGTATCCTGCATTTTAACTTAGTGAACAGATAAATTGAAATGTTCTGATTCAGAGCCCCTGCAGTTCGTGCTAATTAGAACCACAACAATGCTCCTGAGTCCTGAGCACCACACTGAGCACACGATCAACTGGGCTCTGACTTGTTCAGCACGACTTCTTGTTGCGGTTGAGCTCAGAGCTGGAGATGATCTCCATATTCTACCTAGTTCTAAACGTAGTACACAGTACACAGTACACACTTTTTCAAAACAATTTAAAATATTACACAAAGGCTGTAAAGCAGACTCTGAATCGATCCAAATATTTGATTTCAGCGATCCGTTTAGGCAACAACAGGCAACGTGGCGCTTCTCCAGCAAAGCATTTCTCACTTTTGTGAACTACTGGTGCTTTTAACACACCAATTTATGTAGCTTATCAGGATGGCTGAGTGGTCTAAGGCGCTAGACTCAAGGATTCACGTCTTTCCATTGCTTGGGTGTTCTGCTCTCTGTCAAAGAGGCGTGGGTTCAAATCCCACTCCTGACAGCTAATACCTTTTCCCTGTCTTGCATTTTTCCCGTCGTCTTGTGGTCGCTGACAACGACAGGAAGAGGAAAACGGAGAAACCGCTTAGCAGGCACATGATGGGCAGGGAAATGCTTCATGAACACTTCAATGTGATAAGCAGAAAGACAGGAGGGACCTGTTTACATCGAGAGTGGTCAGAGTATGGAACAATGATCGTGATCGTATAGTGGTCAGTACTTTGCGTTGTGGCCGCAACAACCCCGAATCCGGGTCACGGCAGAATAGGGGCATCTGCTTTTACTACATGCACGAATGAAGGCAAAAAAAGCCAATTGATGTGGACCAACGGCACTTTACAGAGGAGTACTGCCTGACTGGATCGTTGATGAACGACAGAGGCCACTCCGACCTCTTCTCGGTTTACTTCAATGACTTACTAACGATCTTCTTCACATTCGCCCATGCAGGGGAAGCCAGTTACACCAAAGCAAACGCAGGAAAGTGCTTTTCAAGCAGAGACCAGGAAGGACCTCTTTACACCGAGGGTGGTCGGAGTATGGAACAATGCGCCCAGCCCTGTTGCTGGAGCCGATTCTTGATGAGATCTTGGGCTCACTAAGAGGCCCCCGCTGGATGCTAATCTTTCTGTTGTTCTCGCAGGTGCTGCACTGCTTTTGAGCTGACAGAGCTTGTCTTGGTCTGTTGGCACAGCCCAATTGCAAATGATCGGCTCCGCGTACAGAAGGAACGTGCGTTTGGTACAAGAGTGCATGAAGGCACCGGAAATACATTGGGAACAAATGACCGGTGGCTCAAGACCTCAAGAACCAAAAGAGGCTGTTTCCTCCCAGTCTCGAACCGGGGATCTTTCGCGTATTAGGCAAACGTGATAACCGCTACACTACGGAAACCTGCGGGGGGCCCTGTTGGTGTCTCGCTTGCGTTTCAGGCTGAGAAAGGGAAGCCTCACTTTAGGCAGGGGGCGCTGGAGAGAGGAAAAAAGGGCGCGATGAAACAAAATGTCGAAACCCAGGAGTGAACCAGGGACCTTTAGATCTTCAGTCTAACACTCTCCTAACTGAGCTATTTCAGCTATGTGCACAGTCCACAGCCACCTGCTCCAGTCTTCCTATGTTGCGGCATGAGTGCACCAAGAGGAGCGGGAGAGTGTTGCGGGAACATCACTCAGAAGGAAAGCCACCCAGCTGCGCCCTCTGAGCTCTGTCCAGCGCATCTTCCTCGCGTGGACTCCTGCCTGCGACGGGCAGGAAGCAATTAGCAAGAACAGAACAACACCCCACGGGTGTCTCATGACCACACCTTAGCTTCGCCAATGCTATTCAGCTGATTCCAGTGTCTTTGTTGGGGTGCGCTGATTGACCATGCTCTCTCACCAGAGCTCAGCATGCCTGTCATGGACGGAGCACGATTCCCACTGGAGCCTGGAGACGACATAAGCAGCACAAGGGAAGCTGCAGAGTGCGAGACCACGGAGGTACTGCGCAGAGACTTCTAATACCTGAAGGCAAGGATCTACTGGTTCAGTAACTGACGACCACGGGAGACATTGGCATTGGAACAGAGGTACTGTACAGAGACTTTTAACACCTGAAGGCAAGGAACAAGGAAACTGGCACAGCTAGCCAATTCAAACTGAGGGGAATGTAATACAGCCCGTAGAGGATTCCTATTGTTACCTGAACGGAGACTGGGGAAATAGGACTCGGTGATACCCCTCTCCTCCATGTGGGCCATCAGAGACTACAGGGACTAAGTAGAAATGTTTGTGTGGCCCTCTTCAGTATTTTACAGGGAAGACTGCTGCCCCTCTGTATTCAATATGACCCTGGGAAGGACCTTTTGCTGCTGTGAATGCTGTTTTTCGATGTGTTTTTGGGTGACAGTGAATGTGAATGTAGTTAGAAAATAAAAGGGCACTGATACAATACAAATGCTTGTCGCTGGTCTGTGTGTGCATTTGGTGATTCTGGGAGATAAACAGAACCTGTGGTAATGTAGAGGGGCCCTAGCACCCCGTTTGTATTGCTAGGTGGCGTAGTCGGACACGAGGCAGGAACATTCCTCGCCCATAGGGTTCACCTTACTGTGACATAAACATTAAAATAAGCCCCTGTAGGACCAGCAGTAGTGAGATACAACATCAAAAGAATACATCAATTAAATAAACTAAGGGGATCTCTTTAATTCAAGACTCCAGCCCAGCCTGCACTCAGGGAGCAGTCCTAGGGGTGTCAACTTCACACCTGCCTTCCCTGGGGAATGATGAAGGACCGGTTCCTCTCGGACAGGAGCTGGGCGCCTGTGTGTGCGGTTCTGCAGGCTGGACGGCTGTCAGGAGACGTGGAGAGACACCACAGCCCCCTGCCGGTTTCGTTTCCCCTGGACTCTGCCTTCTTCTGAAGCGCGAGCCTGCTCAGTGCCGCTGTGCCCAGTCCGCCGAGCTCCGAGCAGCAGGACTGGGAGTCTGGACAAGAGAACCATGCCCGCTCTCTTCACGGAGGTCAAGACCACCGAGATCTCAGGGAGAGCGTGTCTGGCCCCTGTGGGCAGGGGTTCGAACAGTGAGCGGGCTCCGAGGCCCAGGTATCCCAGGGGAACTAATCTTCTCAACTCGGGACCGAGGAACAGCGGCTGTCCGGATCTGAAGGGACAGATTCTGAACTGCTGACTAGAACTGCCAGAGAACTGTTCTTTTTCTTCCCAATCACATTTTTCCTGAGAGTAACACGTTGATGAGTAAAGAGACTCAGTCACAAGGCATGTGTCTCTGTCGAGCAGGACTCTCAGCCTGAGGGTTAGGAGTTCAAGTCCTGGCTCTGTCCTCTTGTTAACTTTCAATTTAGTTCTAAGTGACAGTAACTTAGTTTTCAATTTAATTCCTCCTGAAATGTCAACACACTGATCAGTAAAGAGACTGGTCCTGTGAGTGTGAGGCTAAAACTGTGGGCTCAGTGTCAGAGCCTGTGGGGATCACATCCTGCTTCTGAGTGCAAGCTGGTTTTCAGTTTAATCCTTAGTGACAGTCGCACATTGATGAGTAAAGAGATTGGGGCTGGACTTTGTGGCTCTGTTGAGTAGGGGCTAAGACTCTGAGCTGTAAGGGTCTCGGCAGGGCTGTGCGGTTCAGTAGGGATAATAAAAGGAATAATAATAATTGCTTACACTTATATAGCACTTTTCTGGACACTCCACTCAAAGCACTTTACATGTAATGGGGAATCCCACTACCACCCCCAATGTGCAGCCCCACCTGGATGATAGATGACACCAGCTCTCAGTGGGGAGGAAAGCAGAGGGATGAAGCCAGTTCAGAGATGGGGATTATTAGGAGGCCATGATTGATAAGGGCCAATGGGAAATTTGGCTAGGACACCCCTACTCTTTTCAAGAAACACCCTGGGATTTTTAATGACCACAGAGAGTCAGGACATTGTTTTTTTGTCTCATCCAAAGGATGGCGCCTGCTTACAGTATAGTGTCCCCCATCATTATACTGGGGCATTAGGACCCACATGGACTGCAGGGTGAGCACCCCCTGCTGGCCCCACTAGCACCTCTTCCAGCAGCAACCTTAGTTTCTCCCAGGAGGTCTCCCATCCAGGTACTGACCAGGCTCATGCCTGCTGAGCTTCAGTGGGGGCTGCCAGCTAAGAGTTGCAGAGTGATATTGTTGCTGGCCGTAATAGGGAAAACTACTTGGGCACCTGATACTAGTATTTCATGCGATGAAAAGCCAACTCAGGAGATGTCTTCACAATTCCTTCTCAATACTAGTATGTATGAATACTCGTGATGTATTCACAATGTCGGCGGATTTCATCAGAGCAGCCGGTTCCATCTGACCTTCCCATGGGAGCTGAAATGTCCTCTGTGAAAGATTATGGCATGCCATTTTTTTTAGATGTGTAATCTACTGAATTATTAATGTGATGGCTGCTTATTTCCGTAAACAAAATGGACCCCGATCCCCATCTCCAAATCCAGTCAAACCCCCCATGAATCATTCCAGACGAAAGAGAACCAGCCTCTTTCCTCCTCCTGTGTTTTACACGCAGCTGGGGGGGGAAAGTCATGGTCATGCCCTGAGCATCGGGATGGTGGGGTGTCTAATTAGGCAGATAGATAGATAATACTTTATTAATCCCATAGGGAAATTGGCAGACAAAGGTCTGAATTAAAGCCGATCAGAAGAATTAACTTCATGGTTTCTACCACTACTGTGCAGGCAGGAAAACTCTGTGAGATTCAGAAATGTAGAAAAAGACTAAGGTGACACACCTGGGCCAATTTTCCTAGACGTCAATGAACTCACCAGCATGTCTCTGGACTGTGGGAGGAAACCCACATGGACACAGGGAGAACGTACAAATTCTACACAGATAGAGCACTCCAGGAGTCAAAACCGGGGCCGCAGCGCTGTAAGGCACTGTGCTGTGCTATATAACTGAAGTACAGCCAGTGGGAAGAAAGCTGACCTAGAGTCCTCAGCTTCCTGGCTTGAAGCAGTCACCTGACCAATGGTCTGCCTCCAAATCAGTCAGGTGACAGAGGATGGCACAGGTTATCCCCCCCCCCCAATGCCTTCTGGGAAATGCAGTTTCAGACACAAGCCGCCATCTTTGTCAGAGCCTCGCACCCTCTTGCGTCACATGATCGAGACAGCAGAGGACCCGCTGATGGGCAGAGGATTAAAAGAAGAGGTCCTTGAGGCCCATCTGCCTTCACCAAACAGAGGTTCGACGAAAGGTGCATCATTCCCCCCAAAAAAATAAGGGGTCTCACCGGCCTCTTTTACGGATAATCACTGCAAAAAAAAGCCACTATGCAAGAGGTGCTGACCGACTTTTTATTGAGTGTGAACAGCATCACCGGAGCCTCACGAACTGGGGGCGGAGGAAGGAGTCGACCCCTTCAGAGCGGTCGATATCCCAGCAGCCCCCCGACTCGAAGCGCCTCCCTACTTCGGCCCCTCAACCGCCTTCCCAGCAGCTTTTTCTGGCAGCTCCCGGATGGTGGGGGGGTTCAGCTTGTCCAGCTGCGCCACCACGCTGTCGTACTCCTGCTGCCACTGCTCCTTGCTCAGGGCCGAGGGGCTGACCTCCAGGAACCTGTAGGCCTCCTTGGACTGCAGGATGAACATCCCGCGGACGTGCATGCAGACGTTGCAGAAGCTCTTCCAGATCTGCGGGGGGGGGAGGGGGAGGGGGAGGAGGAGAAGCACAGACGTGAGGTCGACCTGAGCGGCGCGGGAAACACGAGATCTCGCTGTACTAGGCATTAGGACCCATGTGGACCGCAGAGTGAGTGCCCCCTGCTGGCCCCAGTAACACCTCTTCCAGCAGCAACCAGTGGGGATGGCAGTTGCCATCTTGGGTGCGAGAGGGGGTTTGAGACCGTTCAGTGAAGGGCAGTTCAGAGCAACAAGATTTATCCCTGCCACACAGAGGCCTGGAGAATAACGTGGACCATTTGGAATCAAAATGCACCCATCAGCCCGCCAGGAATCATCTGCTCTCTCGGGGGGACGCACCTCTATCCCAGAAGGCATTGGGGCGGTCCGCGTGTCTCGCAAACCCTTGCAGCGATAATCCACCTGCAGGATTATCCCTGACCCGTGAAAGGATCTGACCGAATTCTAGCCCAGAAGGCAATGGGGGCCATCTGGATGTTTAGCACATGACTTCTCCCTGATCCACAGCTACAGCTCATGATCACCTGCGTCCCCTGTGAAACCTCCCACCTTGCTCTTCAATCTCGTAGCCTTTGGTCTCCATCGCCTTAGGCTACACTTTTGACTCTCGTTTTTCTTATTCCACCTGACAGAGTGATGACAGAACAGCCTCCCCACGACACCACCCGCGCCTATACAGGACAAGCACTGCACCCATCAGAAGCCACAGTAACCACCGCATCAGCAGCTCAGGGGCTGCCTGTAGGATTGTTGGTGCTGCAGCACAATGTCTGGACAAGTCAGAGTGTCTGGGGTGTGCAGGACAAAGATCTGGGCCAACAGGTACCAGATCAGAGAAGCTCAACCCGACAGAGAGAGACGCCAGGCAGGACAGCTCTGTCCACCCCCGCTCTGAGATTGATCTACCAGAATCACGCTGGGAAAAAAAACAACACTGACCGGCTCGGCCTTATCCAGGCTGGACAGGAAGTCCATCTCGCAGTCCTCCAGGAAGTCCAGCATGTCCTCTCCGGCGAAGGTCCTCTGCTTAAGGTTGTCCAGCGCCACGCCGGTCGTCTCCCAGAACTTCTTCATCTGCAGCAGGATCTCCTGGATCTTGGTCAGGCACTTCTGGACTTCCGCCAGCTGCTTGGGGTCGCCAATGGATCCTGGGAAGCAGAGGAGGAAAACAGGAATTGCTGGAGAGGCTGGATCAAGAGGCAAATGTCATTTTTAGATGGAAAAAAACGGCAGATTTCGAGAATGAAGCTGTTTAACTCTGGTGACACTTCAGGTCTGTTATAAGCAACCTCTTAACATGTTATCACACTGTTAATTACACATTATTACAAACATTAGTGCATTTCTCTAAGTCTCTGGTTAGCTATGGACAGGACTACTGCTGAAGCCTTTTAAGCTTACTGCAGAGAAATTTACATTTTAATTAGCCTTTGCAGCGTTATTGTTCATATTGATTTATGTTCATGTTGATTTGAGTGCAGATAGAACCCAAGTGGCTCTTCTTTACACAAAGGGTGGTGGGCATGGAGAACAGGCTGCCCAGCCGTGTTGTTGAAGCCGATAACCTGGCTCCTCTCCAGACACAGCTGGGTGAGCTCCTCCAGTCGGGACAGGAGGCTCTTCTGTACACAAAGGGTGGGGGGAGTGGGGAACACACTGCCCAGCCATGTGGCTGAAGCCGACACCCAGAATTGGGTCAAGACACAGCTGGACAGGAGGAGCTTCTTTACACAAAGGGTGGGGGGAGTGGGGAACACCCTGCCCAGCCATGTTGCTGAAGCCAACACCCAGAATTGGGTCAAGACACAGCTGGCTGAGATCTGCTTCTCAGTCAGTTACCGATCTGCCAGCCAAGCCTGGAGGTTACACACAGGACGTTTTCATGCATTGAACTGCCGGACCGGGACAGCACTGTCCTGAGCTGCCGGTGGGAATCAGGGTCACCGAGCCTGTGATCTCACCCCAACAGACAAACCTCGTCCCAGCGGCCCCACAATCCGGCAACCCGCCCGCCTACCGATGTCGATCTGGACCTTGGCGTAGTCCAGCTGCAGCCGGATCAGCTCCTTCTCCTTCTGCCACAGCTCCGACACCTTGGCGTCCCTGCGGCTGCGCAGCTCCTCCAGCTGGACCTTGAGGGACTCCACGGCCGCCTTGTCCTTGGGGTCGTTGGCGGCCTTCTGGATGGTGTTGATCATGGCGCCCAGGATGGGCACCACGGCTGCCACAATGCCAAACTTGCGGTCGCGCTCCCCGATGCTGTTGATGAGGCCCTGCAGCTCCTTGTTCTTGTCCTGGATGTCCTTCTCCAGCTGGTTCCTCTCCCCCTGCAGCTGTTTGACCGAGACGTCCAGCTTGCTGCACTGTCCCTCCAGCGCCCGGGCCTCCGCTGTCTTCTCCTTCTCCTGACGCTCCTTGTCTGCCTTGGTCTTGACCACGTCGCTGCAGGTGTCGCCCACGCCTTTGCTCAGATTCTCGTACCTGGAGGAGGAGACGGGGTAGAGAGCTGTGACCCCTCTCTTGTGTGGAAGCCTGCAGCCCGCCCCCTACCCGAGACCGTACGGGACAGGAGAATCTGGGCCAGCGATCCGAGAGACGGGGGGGGGGGGAGATGTCCACCGGCTGAAAAACAAAGGCTGCTGCTGGGAGAGGTGTTAGTCAAGCCAGTAGGGGGCGCTCACCCTGCGGTCTGTGTGGGTCCTAATGCCCCAGTATAGTGACGGGGACACAGGACTGTAAAAAGGCTCCGTCCTTCGGATGAGACGTGAAACCGAGGTCCTGACTCTCGGTGGTCATTAAAAATCCCAGGGCGTTTCTCGAAAAGAGTAGGGGTGTTACCCCAGCGTCCTGGCCAAATTTCCCATTGGCCCTAACCAATCATGGCCTCCTAATAACCCCCCTCTCTGAATTGACTTCATTACTCTGCTCTCCTCCCCACTGAGTTTTGATGTGTGGGGAGAGGCCTGGAGCATCATCCAGGTGGGGCTGCACACTGGTGGTGGTAGTGGGATCCCCATGACCTGTAAAGAGCTGCACACTGGTGGTGATAGTGGGATCCCCATGACCTATAAAGCGCTTTGAGTGGAGTGTCCAGAAAAGCGCTATATAAGTGTAAGCAATTATTATTACTATTATTATTATTATTATTATTGCTGCTTGAAAGCAGCCTGGGACCCAGTGGAAGGAATCTCCCCCTGTTCGCCACCAGAGGGCAGCAGTGTGAATGATTCACCACTACAGCTGCTGAACTCCACTCGCCTCCGCGTTCTGCTCTTCTCACTGGCGTTACTGTACTTATCGTGATTCTACCGTCCAGTTGTTATTGTTATTGTGCTTGGCTGTACATGGTGGTGGGCTGTCGTGACTGTCGTTATTTACCTTTTTGTAATGTGCCGTGCACACTGTGGGGCGTCGTCTTTTTGTACTGTACGCCTCCCGAGAGAACGGGGCCAATGCGAACTCCTATGCACTGCATATGTGCATACTGCAGGGCAATCCTACTCCGCTGGGGCCCCTGAGCACGGCCCTGAACCCCAGATGCTCCAGGTGGCGCAGTATAAATGGCCGACCCTGCGCTCTGACCCCCAGCTTCTCTCTGCCCTGTCTGTGTGTCTCATGGAGAGCAAGCTGGGGTTTGCAAAAAGACCAATTCCTAATGCAAGAAATTGTAAAGGGCCAATAAAGTGATCTTATAAACTACTCTGCCTCTCATTGGCTCCCTGGTTTGTGGTCTTGAAGTTACTGGGTGACCGATGAAGAGTTTTGACTGGGTTGATGCATTCTCATGCGTTTGACGCCAACAGCAGAAGAGGATCTTGCAGTACTTTCTCCTAGTTGGTAAAATAAGGTATTCAGTGGTGTCAAAAACAACTATAACGGGCACCCTGGGCTTAAAGTCTAACTAATATGAAGCAAACAGCAGCTCCCGAGACAGTATGGGAGTGGATAATTCAACCCTAACAGGGCGTGCTTTACACAAGGGGTGGTGGGAAGGTGGAACAAGCTGCTCGGTCGGAATGCGTCCCGATATCCCAGGGTATCTGGCTGCTTGCGGTGATGGGCTCCCCCACAGCAGAGCCGGAGCTCTGGTGGGGGGGGGTCTTACTTCTCCACCGATCGGTCCACCTGGTGGCAGATGTCTTCGATCCAGCCCTTCGACTTGTCCAGGAACTTCTTGGCCAGCGCCACATTCCTCTTCTTCACCGCCATCCGGATCATCGGCAGCATGGTGCCGACGATGTTGGTCCCCGTACTGGCGCACTGCGAGCGAGATCAAGCGCCAGTGCAGTTATCTCTGTTTTCCAATGCTGACCCCCTGCTGTCTCAGAGTCTCCAGTGCTGTTATTCCAACAGGGAAGACACCCCGGTTCTAGATTTTAGGATTGGGATGTATTTTACAGGAGACTATCCATCCATTTTCCCACAGCTCTCTCCAGTACAGGGTCACAGACTGGGGGAACTAGGATATATTCCAGCAAGCAACAGCCACAAGACAGGGTTCACCCTGGACAGGACACCAGTCCATCACAGGACACACACACACACACACACACACACACACACACAAACACAAACACACACTGGACAGGACACCAGTGATCACAGGACACACAAAGACAAACACACTCACACACCCTGGACAGGTCACCAGCCCATCACAGGACACACAAAGACACACACACTCACACACCCTGGACAGGACACCAGTCCATCACAGGACACACACACTCACACACAGCCTGGTCAGGACACCAGTCCATCACAGGACACACACACACCCTGGACAGGACACCAGTCCATCACAGGACACACACACACTCACACACACCCTGGACAGGACACCAGTCCATCACAGGACACACACAAACTCACACACCCTGGACAGGACACCAGTCCATCACAGGACACACACACACCCTGGACAGGACACCAGTCCATCACAGGACACACACTCACACACACCCTGGACAGGACACCATTCCATCACAGGACACACACACACTCACACACACCCTGGACAGGACACCAGTCCATCACAGGACACACACACACTCACACACCCTGGACAGGACACCAGTCCATCACAGGACACACACACACTCACACACCCTGGACAGGACACCAGTCCATCATAGGACACACAAAGACACACACACTCACACACCCACACCAGGGAGAATGCACCTGCCAGTACGATTTTGTACTATGGGAGGAAACTGGAGCACCCAGAGGAAACCTGCATGAACACAGGGAGAACATGGAAACTCCATGTAGGAGTTTGGAGGACTCTATGGAAGCCTCCCAGGGACATTTCCTGTACAGCCTGAGCAACAAGAAAATTATATTTCAATAATGGAATCTATGAATACAGCAAGGCATTTAAAATTTAGTGCTCCCTTTCTGGTAAATTTGACAAAATTGCAACTTTTACCAAAAGTGTGATCTCCCAAGACCCAACTAAATGTATGGGATATAAGTTCAATTGTAGAACCCATTTGAAAATGATATTTTATTCAGATTTTAAATTTGAAAACCAAAGAAAAACAGAGCAGCAGCTGCACACACAACTGAGACACACACACGTGTAGCAGCAGGTACACACGTACACGTACACACACACACACACACACACACACACAACTGAGACACACACACAGACTCACCTGGAGCAGCAGGACCTCGGAGGAGGCGAACAGCTGCTGGCTCTCGGTGGCCTTGAGCCTCAGCTTCCTCTCCAGCTCGGGGTGGGTGGCCAGACACAGGTAGGACAGGTGGAAGAGCAGAGCCGTCTTCTCTGCGGCCGGGACCATATCTCTGAACATCTCCATGTCGTTCATCAATTGCTGATCCGCAGGCACTAGGTCTGAGAGAGAGACATTCAGCAAAAAATCACCCCCGCGCTCACCCATGTCAAAACCCTCCCAACCCAGAACACCTTGAGCCCCTGAGTCCGTGTGAAACTTTCTGCATGTCTGCCCTGAGCAAACACCTTCAGTAACTGAAATCAAGACAGTACACTGGGGTTCAGCTCCTGAGTTCTAAAGCCTCACCATACCTCTGTAAGACAGCAAAGGTTCAAAAACCACAGCTGAAGTCAGAGAATCACAATATCTGATTCGGGTTAATGGATCGGAACACACTTACCGCGACACTGAGACATCCTGAAGCAAGTTCGATGGGACCTTCGGCACCAAAACGTCTCTCCTGCAAAGAGAAAGAAGTTGTTTATTTATTTAAGGCAAATATCAAGAATATAAAGTAATTTCCCTGCCGTTCCTATGCCAGAACACCAGCTCGTCACCGATGGAGAGCAGCTGGGTTTGAGATGAATGACAACGCAAGCTGAGAGACCAATACACTGCTTGAGATACCCTACTGGGGAGGTATCAAGTGGAGAAAGCACACACCGGTTTCAAGTCTACACAAGTTTAAGCCGCATTTTTCTAGCGACCTCACAGCTCACTGGAATGCTGTGCAAATCTTCGTAAACCGAGCACCTGGTGTCCTCTTAACGACTAATCCTTTTCTGTGACCAGCGGACAACACACACACACCCTCCCCCTCCCCCCACATTAAGACCAGGAGAGACAGGAGGACTACAAGACTGTCCGGTTCAAATCGAAAGCACATGGCAAAGGCAGCTCCTTACTGTCCCCCAAGCCCGTCTACATGGGTGACAGGGCCTTCTCCTGTTATACCCCCAAGCTCTGGAGCTCTCTGCCCAAGGATATCAGAGAGTCACCTTCTCTAAACTCCTTGAAATCCAGACTCCAAACCTTCTTCTTTAGAAGAGCCTTTACTGAACTGCTTCTATTACTGAACTGGTTCCATTCTTCACCCCTCTGCTCCTGCTGTATTTAGTACCACCATCCACGGTCTCCTCTGTGTATTGTAATTGTGTTTTATCTGGTGTATGTTTTTTTATTTATTGTTGTTGTCATCCTGTAAAACGCTTTGAGAAGCCACCTTTAAAGGCGCTATATAAAATAAAGTTTATTATTATTATTATTATTATTATTATTATAAACGGATAAAGTAAGGCATCCCAGAGCGTATTAATAAAAAAAAGTGTTCAGACTCACGGCTGTACGAAGCTCTCTCAGCTCTTCCTGGAGGACTGCGACAGTGTGCCCTCCCTGAGTCTGTTTTTTAGTGCTCCTAACAGGTAAGAAACGCCATATAAGGCTCACAGGGCTGGAGAACCCCGCCCCTACTCAGACTGCTCCAGGGGAAACATCTGTAGGGGAGGGGGCGTCTGAAATTCGGAGGAGGGGGGGAGGTGAAATGGAGCCGCCGTGACTGTCCCAGTGGAATTTCACAACCAGGCCCCCTGACGATTGTGATCGAAGATACCGACGAGCCGTTTGGTGTTGAGGGAAGAAGCCCGGTTTCACGTTCACCGGCGCCCTCGCGATTATTATTATTGCCCGGAGGGGCGAAATACCCCGTGCGTTCGTTCATCTCTGTAGCTGCATCGAGGTTCTGAATCGCTAATAATAATAATAATTGCAAGTGGAGCTATATATCCTGAGGTATAATAATAATAATTAATAATTGCTTACACTTATATAGTGCTTTCCTGGACTCTCCACTCAGAGCTCTTCACAGGTCATGGGGATCCCCTCCAGCCCCACCAGTGTGCAGCCCCCACCTGGATGATGCTCCAGTTAGCTCAGCACACAGCAGCTCTCAGTGGGGAGGAGAGCAGAGGGATGAAGCCAGTTCAGAGAGGGGGGTTATTAGGAGGCCATGATGGGTAAAGACCAGGAAGGAATTAGGCCAGGACACTGGGGTAACACTCCTACTCTTTTCCAAAAACACCCTAGGATTTTTAATGACCACAGAGAGTCAGGACCTCAGTTTTATGTCTCATCCGAAGGACAGCGCCTATTTACAGTATAGTGTCCCAGTCACTATACTGGGGCATCAGGACCCACACGGACCGCAGGGTGAGCGCCTCCTGCTGGCCCCAACTAACACCTCTCCCAGCAGCAGCCTTAATTTTCCCAGGAGGTCTCCCCTCCAGGTTAAGAAAACAGAGCTGTGAAACCAACAGCAAGCACAGATTCCTGTAACTACCGTCCTCGTTATAGAACGACTGTAAGTATCGGGATAAACTCCTGCAAGCTATCGGTCCACCTGAGCCCACAAGATCGAAATAATGCTGCAAGGGGACAGGCGGCGGCTTTCTTCCCTGCTGAAGGGAAAAGAAACGTTGTCTTTCCTTTCTTCTCTTTGCAGCAGGGAAGAAGCCCGTTGCCTGTCCTTTTGCAGCCTACGCATGCTGACGCAGCTCCCTACTGGAACTACTTCATCGTAATGCGGACACCCAGGAACCATGGAATAGGTGCCGTTCCTGTACGGATAGCCCTCCGGCACGTGAGACAGCCGCATGCAGCGCCTGCAAATTTGGGGGTTCATGTTCATTATCTGACCGTTGACAAAGCACATCTATTTTTTTAGGGCGCGAGTTAAGTAAGCGAAAGTCCTTTTGTCCAAAACTGAGGGGGCAGGACAGTTCAGTGGAGGGGGCAATGCCCCCTGCTCGTGGCACTGGGTCTGGACTGCTCTGCCCCCACCCCCTTCGGCAGACACCTCTACCAGGAGGCATTCCTGCAGATGCTATTACAGTGTTCTGACACAAGCAGCCCACTGTGTTTCTCCCACTAATGTACACAGCTGTGTGGACAGGGGCTCACGTGAGACCCTTTTCTGTAAGGTGTCAGTGAAATCACCAGAGTCATGTGTGTTAACAGCAATGTACAGCGATTTCAGCAACCAGATACGGTACATGTCAGGGTCTGAGGGAGCTTTCGACTGTAAGATGAGAAACTGCAGCCTACAGAAAATAAGTACTTTGCTCAGGAGTGGGTGCAATAATGAAAAAAATAAAACACAAAACTCACTTATGAGAATCGGGACCAATAAATAATCCAGTTAGTTTTTTGTACAACATGAAATCATATTTCAAATTCATAGAAACATGCCAAAATGGAGGAAAATTAAATACCAAACCTGTTCTAATATTATTGAAAAAAATTAGCCAATGTTTGAATACAGGTCCTGACCAGTTGAAATTAATGACAGAAGCGACTGGGTTCACTCACTTACAGAGCACCAGGGACTTGTGCAGACCTGAGCTTCAATTGTGGCAGGAAATGATTTACAGCTGTCGAAGAAGCCTGACAGAGCATATTCCCAGTCTCTTAAACTCTCGTCTCTGTTATCAGTATGCTTTCAAAATGTCTTTACTTCAGGCCTGGGGATGAAATCAACCCAGCAGACGTCTGAAAAAGTGTAGAGAGACAGGAGCTCCTTGAAAGAGCATTTGGAACTCAGAGACTGAGACACCACACTTTACACTGAGGGCGGCGGGGATGGGGAACAAGCTGCCCAGCCATTGTGGTTGAAGCCGATACACTGGCTTCTCTCCAGACACAGCTGAGTGAGCTCCTCCAGTCAGGACAGGAGGCTCTTCTGTACACAGAGAGTGGTGGGGATGAGGAACAAGCTGCCCGGCCCTGTTGTTATAGCCAATACCCTGGCTTCTCTCCAGACATGGCTGGGTGAGCTCCTCCAGTCAGGACAGGAGGGTCTTCATTACACAGAGGGTGGCGGCGGTGGGGAACACGCTGCCCTACCCTGTTGTTGAAGTCGATACCCTGGCTTCTCTCCAGACACGGCTGGGTGAGCTCCTCCATTCAGGACAGGAGGCTCTTCTGTACAGAGGGTGGTGGGGGTGGGGAACAAGCTGCTTAGCCCTGTTGTTGAAGCCGATGTCCAACTGTGTCCTGAGAAAAGGCTGGGTGAGGTCCTCCAATTGTTTAACACTGATTGATTATTTAACATCAATAAAGTAAACAGACTGCCTAGCAGGGACCTGGACTACAGCTGCCAAGTGACTAACTATACTGCAGAAACAGCAGAGGCGCTGTAGCTGTGAAAGAGCTTGTCCCAGTACTCAGGGTGTGACAGGGACCATTACAGAAGATCATTCGTGCATTCTGCCATAAGACTTTACAACCCAACCACGGTATGTCTGGGCAGGGGCAGCAGTGACCTGCACACCTGAAACCTGATTCCTCTGTAATCTGTAATCAACCAGTGCTCTGTTTTACTGGCGCTCTGTCTACATCTAGGTTATAGTGCAATACTTGGAAGTGGAATGGGTAATTCATTTATTATTCACTTGGGAGTGCTTGGGAGTGTGCAACATCTATACTGTGTGTTACACCTTCCTTGTGTTCTGTACATTCATTTTTTTTCTTTGTGTGCCTTTTCTGTTGTTTGTAATTCTTTATTCCATTTTAGTTAGTTATGGTATTGTATTACTGTATTACTATATCTGTACTGTGCTGTGTTGTTTGTGCCTGGCTGCTGTAGCACCTGAATTTTACCGGATGAATAAAGTACCTATCTGTTTTCATCCTGGAGAGAGACGGGAAGGAGCCGGCTGCCTCAGACTCCGATGGCCGTGTCCTGGGTGAGGCTCAGCTGCTCCAGCTCTTGCAGGGCCCAGTCATACTCCCTCTGCAGCTGCTCCGCAGACAGACTGGAGGGGCGCAGGGCCAGGAAACTGTAGGTGTCTTCGCAGTGAAAGAACTTCTCCCACACACTGGAGCAGCAGGCACACAGTACCTGGAAGGGCTGCAGTGTGTGTGTGTGGAGGGGGTGTCCCACATTGACAGGCTGAAGGAACAGAGTCTCTTTAGTCTGAAGGAACTGAATCTCTTTAGTCTGAAGGGGGTGTCCCACACTGACAGGCTGGAGGAACTGAGCCTCTTCAGTCTGAAGGGGGTGTCCCACATTGACAGGCTGGAGGAACGGAGCCTCTTTAGTCCGAAGGGGGTGTCCCACACTGACAGTAAAATGTTTTGTTTCATGTTCTGTCAGTGACAGAGTACTCAGTACTCATAAGCAAGGTACCCATTTCCTGAGGGAAGAGTGTACAGTATGTTCGAATATCAGGATTTCCACAGCTGGAGTCAACATCAGAATGATATTATCTTCTACATTCATGATGTCTGGAGCTTCAGATTTCAAGCCCTACAGAAAATAAGTCCTTTTACCTTTCAGGAGTGGGCTCAATAATAAAAATAAATAAATCATAAAAACTCTTCTTTACAAGAATCTGGAACACAATACAAATCCGGTTCGTTTTTTTTTTTTTTGGGGGGGGGCATAATTTTAAATTAATAGAAACATGGCAAAATACCAAACTGGAGGACAGTTAAAAAAAGGCAAAAACCTGTTCTCATATTGTGTGAAAGAGAGCCAGTGTTCAAACGCAGGCGAGCTGCTGAGGTTGATGACGGAGACGGCTGGGCTCACACACTCACAGAGCGCCAGAGACATGAGCAGGAACATAACAGAGGGGTGTACCCACCTCAGCAGCCACAGTAAAATGATCTGTAGTGACCTGAAGCTATTGAAGGGGCATGACAGAACACGCCTCTGGCCTCTGACACTCTAGCAGTGGACTCTGTTAGCAGGATGTTCTTAGCATGCCTTCCCTGGAGGCCCCGGGGACGACGTCAACCCAGTGGATGTCTGAAAAAGAACAGAGAAACAGGAGCTCCGGGAAAGGGCATATGGAACTGAGAAACAGAGACACCGCTTTACGCTGAGGGTAGGTGGGGGTGGGGAACAAGCTGCCCAGCTATGCTGTTGGGAGCTGGTAACCCCAGCTTCTCTCCAGACACAGCTGGGTGAGACCCTCCAATCAGGACAGGAGGCTCTTCTTTACACAGAGGGTGGTGGGGGTGGGGAACAAGCTGCTCAGCCCTGTTGTTGAAGCCGATACCCTGGCTCCTCTCCAGACACAGCTGGATGAACTCCTCCAGTCAGGATATGAGGCTCTTCTTTTCACAGAGGGTGGCAGGGGTGGGGAACAAGCTGCCCAGCTAAGCTGTTGGAGCCGATACCCTGGCTTCCCTCAGGACACAGCTGGATGAGCTCCTCAGATCAAATAACTTCTAAATACTGTAAAGGCCGGATCTTCTCACCTTTATTGGGATCATATTGTTGTGTTTAACAAAGTGCAGATATGAAAATACGCACCATAAACGATCTTCAAAGTCCTAGCCACTGTTATACTTGACGATATTCCAGCAGATCAGCTGGCATTGTAGAAACCAAGAGATTCGAGCCTGAAGTGACTATTCGTCCAGCCAAGCTTTATTGTCTGCATACAAGAACCACAATAAGGACCATAGTAGTCCTAGTAGCTCAGAAGGGACATGACTCTACACAGCTTATTTATACACGTTTCTCTCCACCCTCCCCCTCCTGTCTTTGAGATAGCTTTCTCAAGAAATTCCAGGACTCAGAAAGCACTTAAAACATTCCTTTCTTATCAGGGAGTTTAGTGTAAACATTCCCCATTTGGGAATTTAGGACAGGAAGAGAGAAGCATCTGTGCTCAAGCCAACGTGAAGGTTAGAGTTTAGCATGTGAATGCAGCAGGAGTTCACAGTTCCTGCCACTATCTGGGTACAGGGTAACACACAGATTCTGCTAGCAGACTCCATCAGCATGTATGGTGTTGAAGCTTGGAAAAGAATGAAAGCCTGATTGAATTTTTAATTATAGGCTCGTTTCAATTGATGTCTGCGGATCATTGTTTCCTGCTCCATTAAATTCCACTTTATCTCAACAAAATGTCATCCAAATAGCCTCAGGCCATCGGGGACCTTCTTAAAATCACGTTTGTGCACGTTACCAGTCAGCATTTGCGATTGCAGAAGTCACTCTAAAAAATAAGGCTTCAGTCTGTCTGGCTGGTGTCCAGTTTCAGTTTTTCCCCAGTATCATACTGCTCATGGTGAAGCACAACCCGGGGTGGGGTACAAGCTCAAACTGCACGAAAGTTGGTTGAAAACTGGACAGCAGGCGCTTCTTTACACAAAGAGTGGTGGGGGGTGTGGCCAGCAGCCATCTCACCTTGCAGCTCCCAGCTGGCGTGAGCCTAGCCAGTACCTGGAGGGGAGACTCCTTGGAAAGCTGAGGCTGCTGCTGGGAGAGGTGTGAGGGGGGACAGTAGGGGGCGTTCACCCTGCAGTCTGTGTGGGTCCTGATGCCCCAGTAAAGTGACGGGGACACTGGACTGTCCTTCTGATGAGATGTAAAACCGAGGTCCTGACTCTCTGTGGTCATTAACAATCCCAGGGTGTTTCTGGAAAAGAGTAGGGGTGTTACCCCAGTGTCCTGGCCCAATTCCCCTCCTGGTGTTTACCCATCATGCTGCAAAGGGCCTACTCACACCTGGACAGGGCTGGCTACACTGTAAGGATCATGTTTTTCGACTTCTCCAGTGCCTTCAATACCATACAGCCCTTACTTCTAAGGAGGAAGCTGGAGGAGATGCAAGTCGATGCCTCCATGACCTCGTGGATCACTGACTACCTGACAGGCAGACCACAGTCTGTGAGACTTCAGAACTGTGTGTCTGAACAGGTAGTGAGTAACACAGGGGCACCTCAGGGGACAGTTCTTTCTCCATTCCTCTTCACCCTCTATACTTCGGACTTTAAGTACAACTCAAAGTCATGCCACCTGCATAAGTTCTCAGATGACTCTGCAATTGTGGGATGTATCAAGGGTGGGCGGGAGGAGGAGTACAGAGGACTGGTCAGCAGCTTTGTGGAGTGGTGTGAGGTGAACCACTTGGAACTGAATGTAACAAAGACAAAAGAACTGGTGGTAGATTTCAGGAGAAAAAAGGTCAAACCTACTCCTGTCTACATCCATGGGAGTGGCGTGGAGATGGTGGACTCGTACAAGTACCTGGGAGTGCACATCGACGATAGACTGGAATGGTCTAAGAACATCGAGGCCATCTATAAGAAGGGACAGAGCCGACTTTACTTCTTGAGGAGGCTCAGGTCCTTCAATGTATGTAGTAAGATGCTACATATCTTCTATCAGTCGGTGGTAGCGAGCGCCGTTTTCTACGCAGTGGTATGCTGGGGCCCTGGGATTAGAGCAGTAGATTCCAAAAGGCTGAACAAGCTCATCAGGAGAGCAAGCTCTGTCATTGGGTCTGGCCTGGACCCAGTGGAGGTAGTGGCTGAGAGGAGAATGGTGTCCAAACTAGAGGCCATCATGGACAACGTCTCCCATCCCCTCTATAACAGGCTTGTAGAAATGAAGAGCACGTTCAGCAGTAGACTGATTCATCCACGGTGCGACAGGGAGCGCTACAGGAGGTCATTCTTGCCTTCTGCCATAAGAATGTACAACGCATCCACCTTGTGTCTGGGCAGAGGCAACATTGACAGGGACCTGTTTCTGGACTGAACGCATCTACACATCTACTGCTACATCTGTTCTCTTTCTTTTTCCCGTTTACAACCGTTTTTTGTGCAATATATGCCAGGGACCCGTGCAATACATTTATATCTATATCTATATCTATATTTACATCTATATTTATATTCATATGTATGATACGATTTTTCTGCATACTGTTCTGTTCTTTGTGTGTCCGGACTGTGAGTAACTCTTTTAGTGCACCCCTCACTGTACTGATTGTATTGTATGTATTGTACTATTATTATTATTGTATCATTCGTTACACTGTGGCTGTGTTGTCTGTGTAAAGCTGCTGTTGCACTGCAATTTCCCTCACGGGATCAATAAAGTATCTATCTATCCCTCTGCTCTCCTCCCCACTGAGAGCTGCTGTGTACTGAGTGGACTGGAGCATCATCCAGGTGGGGCTACAGGGGATCCCCGTGACCTGGGAAGAGCTGGAGAGTGGAGAGTCCAGGAAAGCGCTATAGAAGTGTAAGGAGTTATTAATTATTATTAACAGGCTGCCCAACCTGTTGTTAAAGCCTCTCTCAGGACACAGCTGGATGAGCTCCTCGGAACAATTAATTCTTCACCAGCAAACGGGGCGGAAGGGTCCCACGGGCTGAACGGGCCCCTCGTGGATGCAGGTGTGTTCACATGCAAGTGAAAGGCGGGACGCGACAGAGACTGGGGACGCGCCCCGAGAGACACCCCAGTGGGCATTGATTCGTCGAATATACGTATATTCACGGCGAAAATACGGCTATACGTATATATACGTCGCCTCGACGTATAATCAACGTCGAATTGCAACCGTAAAATCGACGACATTAATAAACTCATATATAACGTCGAAAACACATCTAACACAGTGCCTGAGGCTTTTTACTGTACAGTATGTATCGTGTGTGCCGCAACTAGGAGTATACGGCACTCTGCACAGTGTACGAAGTAAATTATTTTGCAGTAATTAATTTACACGTGTATAATAAATATAGTAAATATAATAAATTAATTACTGCAAAATAATTTACTTCGTACACTGTGCAGAGTGCCGTATACTCCTAGTTGCTGAAGTCCCACCCTACATCAACAGAAAAAGAAATAAAGGAGCACGCAATGTGTTACTTGAAGAATGCATATGCAAGGCAGGGGGCCAGGAGATCTGGACACTGAAAATAATAGGTTTTTGGTTCTAACTGTTAGGACAATTAGACAGGGTTTGCAAATAGTGGACAAAAATCGTCTTAACTTCCATTGTAATATTTTTTTTCTTGGAAATATAGAAGTTGTACATTTTAAAATGTATATTTGAATCAAAATGTGGTTTTGAGTTAGTGTGTTAATGTAATTAGTTTGTGTTTGTCATTACTATACTGTATATTGCCATGTTACCAGAATTTGTAGCTGAAGTTTAAGACTAGTTGTGTTTTTTATGATTATTGCCCATATGTTGATTGTTGATTGATTGTATACAATGTATAATTTGAAATACATATGTTTCAGGTGTGAATGTGTATTTTCAGAATACATTTCTAAACCTAATCATTGGCTTGGTTTGTTTCTACACCTATAAAACCTATCTTTGATGTATAATAGACCTCTAACCATATACGTATAATAGACCTCTAAAGTTATCCGTATAATTGACCTCTAACCATATACGTATAATAGTCCTCTAAAGTTATCCGTATAATAGACCTCTAAAGTTATCCGGAACTCCAACCATATATGTATAATAGTCCTCTAAATTTATCCGTATAATAGAACTCCAACCATTTATGTATAATGAACGTCTAAACATAGACGTATAACTTTAGACGTATATTAGAATTTCATTCTAGACGAATTGCAGACCACATTTAGACGTCTAAGGTATGCGTTTAATAGACGTATATTATACGTCTTTTGCCCACTGGGACAGCTGGGTTGGACAACGGACGGTTGGGGAAAGCCGACGCCTGTTCTTATCTTGACTTGCCTGGAAAACTCCCACCTCTTCAGAAATCACCCGTTTCAGCAGGAAAGGCTGCGTGTCGCGCGGGGTGAGGGGTTCGAGGGGCGGGGCCGCGCGCACACAGGTGTGTATCGCCAACCTGCCCCCCTCTTCCTCCTCTTGCACGCTTTTATTCCTTTCCGCCGCGAAGATCAGACCATCTTCAGCAATGCAGCCGGCTCCGCGCGTTTCCAGCAGCTCCTCGGTGCGTATTTGAGCTCGGTCCTCTTCTGCGTGGCTGCTGCCCCGCGCGATCAGCTTGCCCATCTCTCCGCGCTTGATCGGGCCGGCCTGCGGGTTTGCGGGTTTTGCTCTGCATTGTGTGTCGGGGTGGGTACGCCGATATTAATCCACGATCCAGGGTCACACGGACGCGCCGATCCTACGCGAGCACGGAGTGTGTGTCCTGTGATGGACTAGTGTCCTGTCCAGAGTGTGTGTGTGTGTCCTGTGATGGACTGGTGTCCTGTCCAGTGTGTGTGTGTGTGTTAAGCAGGCTTAAAAGTTAACTACACGCCGAAACGTGGAGAGAAAAAAAAACCCAGCGTGTCCGTTTCTGCTTTTCTGAGTGGAATGAACCCGCGCTGCATTCTTTCACGGTGCAGGGCTGTGGGTGTGTCGGGGTTCCTGTTCCAATCAGAAAGGTTCAGATCTGCGTCTGTGGGGGGGTTTTAATGACCGATGCGTAACGCAATGAGGATTAAAAAGGGACACGCGCGTGGCTTTCTTTCGGGTTCCCCTGTCTCGTGTGAAGAGCACTAGAACTGTCATTCGGTAAGAATTTGCAACTTCACTCCGATCCCCAGCAAACGCGGTAGAGGCAGCAGCTATAAAATAAGATGAGATTACTTTAATTAGCCCTATACAATTTCTTGCATGAGGAATGTGTCTTTTCACAGACCCCAGCTTGCTCTCCATGAGACACACAGACAGGGAGAGAGAAGCTGGGGGTCAGAGCGCAGAACCGGCAGACCCTTCCAGCCCCAGGCGCAGATCCTGAGCTACAGAGCCACCGCTCCGCGCTCCGCCCTCCGCTCCTTTGTATATAAGGAATTAATTCATTAGATACAGCGAGGCACCGGCAGAAACACACCAGCGACCCTATATTCACGAACGAAGACGCAAACACGCACGTCGGAGCCGCCCCTATAATGAAGGACCCTGGAAAAGTTTAATCTTACCCAAAAGGGGGGTGCAGCTCATATTATTCAACCCCCTTCCACCTATATAGCGCCTTTCCGGACTCTCCAGCTCTCTCCAGGTCATGGGGATCCCCTCCACCCCCACTAGTGGGGAGCCTCGCCTGGGTGACGTTTAGGGTGACAGAGTTGCAAGGAAAGGAAGAGCAAATACTTACCACACATTTTTTAAAAAGACGGGGGAGGGAGAAACCAAGCTATTAAAAAAAAAAACATTTTGATCTCCGTCTCTCTCTTTTCCAGAAGTAAAGAAGATCAGCAACAAAAATGGCGGAGAACAAAGGTAGGTGTGTTGGTACCTCCGAGGTCGAAAAAAGGATCACCGACTGCATGCCATGTGCGTGACAAGTCGGCTTAAAGATCAGACGCTGTTAAACGAAAGAACTTCTCATCCCGTTATATTATAAAGACGGAAGTCTGAGAAAATCAAAGATGACGTTCTTGAGCAGCGTCAAGTGAGATCTAATTTACAAAATCGAAAATGAATGCCCCCCAAAACAGCCGCGGGTGGTTATATTGTCCTCGGGAATCTCTTCCTTATGTCAAAATGGCTTAACTGTGGGAACGCATAGACCTGATGGAAGTTTGATAGGACTTGGGGCGCCCTCTGGCGGAAAAGGGCTTAATTATCAGCCGCTCGGCTCTCTTCAACAATGAGGCGTCCTCAAACAACAAGTAAAAAAAGTTACTCGTTACTACTAAAAGACCCGCTTATTAGATCTTGGTTACCACCATTTCCTCATCGATGTTCTAGAAAATTAATTTTTATTTTTGGATTTAAGTGAAAACAGCGCTGTGGTTCCCCCTTCTGGAACGGCGCAAACTCCCGGTTCTTTCCTCCCTGCTGCTGGGACGAGCTTTTCCTGCAGCGGCCGAAGCAGCTGCATTTGAAGGGTCTCCTCCCCTCCCATCTTATGGCCCGCGGCAGATTTCTTAACACAGCCTCCTGTCCGGTTTCTCTCTCTCTCTGCCTGCGTGCGCCCGCAGTCCAGGCCGGCTTCCACGCGGTGCAGTCGGTGATCCAGCTCCAGGAGCTGGTCTCCGTGGTGCAGAAGGCGGCCGTGCTGTTCAAGGTGTCCTACTTCAGCCTCTGCCTGTACCCGGATCTGGAGACCAAAGTCCACCAGCGGGGCACGGAGTCGCGCAAGCTGTGCATCTCCACGGCGGCTACGTTTTTACAGGTAGGCGACGCGCCCTTTAAATATCATTATTGCTGGCCCAGCAGCACTAATAGTGATGCTCGTGTAGTGGACCACTGCCTGGAAGTGTATTTAAAACTGATGGGGGGGGAGGCAGCACGTCTGTACTGACACAGCTGGGTGAGCTCCTCCAGTCAGGACAGGAGGATCTTCTGTACACAGAGGGTGGTGGGGGTGGGGAACAAGTATCTTTACTTTTCTCTCTCATTTCTGGTTCTTCCCCCCCGAAGTGCGCCAACGTGGGGACCGACGTCATGAAACGGGTGTTCCCAGCGATTCGGCAGGCGGTGAGGGACCAGCAAACGCAGCGGCCCGGGTCAGCCTGGAGCTGTCCAAGACCCTGATCCAGAAGGATATAATGCATAATGTCGTGGAAAAGTACACATCTTTATTTCCTCTGGGGAATTCCAGCTCGCGGCTGCTGGGTCTGTTGATGCTCTCTTGGGGAAGAGGGTTAAGTATCATTCTCATCATTTTAATCAGAGTTCAGTCAGCCTCAAGGTGGAAGGGTACAACTGAACAGCTGTGCAAATGGATAAAGGCTACTGAACGATACGTCAAGTCTCACGTTCGTTTCCCCCCCCCAAGGCACTCGTTTTTCTCTGTCGTGAGAACATAAGAAGGGCCAAGTCTTCTTTTTCATTTCTAACTGGTCTAGCCTGTTTTAATGGTTATTGGATCCGAGGCTGCAATGGTGTGAAAGTAGCCAGTTTTCAACCACAGAGCTGGGCACCTTGTTCCACACCCCCACCACCCTTTGTGCAAAGAGGTGTTTTCTGTTCTCCGCTTTCAACCACTTTCAGATAGTTTTACACTCCCTTCAGACTTAAAAGTTCCTCCAGCCTGTCAGTGCGGGATTCGCCCTTCAGACTGAAGAGACTCAGTTCCTCCATCCTGTCAGTGTGGGACACTCCCTTCAAACTAAAGAGACTCAGTTCCTCCGGCCTGTCAGTGTGGGACACTCCCTTCAGACTGAAGAAACTCAGTTCCACCGGCCTGTCAGTGTGGGACCCTCTCTTTAGTCTAGTCTCTGTCACCGGCTGGATGAACCCCTGACTATCTCTCTCTCTCTCACTCTCCTGGCCGCAGGTACGAGAGCCTGAATGGCAGCGTGGCCAGCACCTGCAGCGACGTGAAGGCGGTCCGGGAGAGCGAGCAGCAGGAGAGGGAGAAGAAGACGCAGGAGGCGGAGGCTCTGCGGGCACAGGCCCACGCCCTGAAGGACCGGCTGGCACGGCTGAGCGAGGAGAAGGCCCGGGTGGGCCGGCAGATCCAGGACAAGCTGGCGGAGAAGAGGCGGCGCCAGGGCGGCTGCTGGGCCTACAGCGACAAGAGCAACAACGCCCGCCTGAGCGCCCTGGAGGGCGAGCTGCGCCACCTCTTCGGGGAGGACAACCGCCTCGCCCAGGAGATCTGGGACAACGCGGCCGAGCTCAACCGCGTGCAGGCCGTCCAGCGTGTGTGTGTGTGTGTCCTGTGATGGACTGGAGTCCTGTCCAGCATGTATGTGTGTGTGTGTGTGTCCTGTGATGGACTGGCGTCCTGTCCAGGGTGTGTAAGTGTGTGCGTGTCCTGTGATGGACTGGCGTCCTGTCCAGGGTGTGTAAGTGTGTGTGTGTGTCCTGTGATGGACTGGCGGCCTGTCCAGGGGGTGTGAGAGTGTGTGTGTGTCCTGTGATGGACTGGCGGCCTGTCCAGGGGGTGTGAGAGTGTGTGTGTGTCCTGTGATGGACTGGCATCCTGTCCAGGGTGTGTGAGTTTGTGTGTGTCCTGTGATGGACTGGCGGCCTGTCCAGGGGGTGTGAGTGTGTGTGTCCTGTGATGGACTGGTGTCCTGTCCGGGGTGAGTGTGTGTGTGTGTGTCCTGTGATGGACTGGCATCCTGTCCAGGGTGTGTAAGTGTGTGTGTGTCCTGTGATGGACTGGCATCCTGTCCTGTGTGTGTGTGTGTGTGTGTGTGTGTCCTGTGATGGACTGCTGTCCTGTCCAGGGTGAATCCTGCCTTGTGCCTGTTGCTTGCTGCCCACCCCTCTCCCTCTCTCCCTCTCCCTCAGGGAAGCTCGGGAAGCCCAAGCAGCTGCAGGAAGTGCAACGCTGCCTGTCCCGCGTCCAGCAGATCCTGCTGAGGCTGCACAACTTCTGCGACACTGCCCGGGTGGCCATCGCCAGCCTGGGGCAGAAGACAGAGGCGGGAGAGAGCTTCCTGGATTACATCCAGGACTTCAAGGAGGAGTACCTGAAGAGCCTGGATGAGGCGGAGCAGGTGGGTGGAGGGGCAGAGGGGCAGATCGGTGGTGTGATTTTCTCTCCCGAATTTCAGTGGGAGCCTCCGTCAGTCAGATGGGTAGCTGTCTACAGTAGCTGGAAATAAGGAAACTACGATATTTTAGGACAGTCATTCATTTTAGAGTTAATAACTGCCATTTTTCTCCACACATCTACACACTGTGCACAAATGCACACCACACACATTCTGACTACAATCGCAACGTACACACCAACACAGTGTATACACACAATTGATCTGACACAATCGCACTCTACACCCTACTATACTGTATACACACTACACACACAGACACATTCGTACTACATACATCAACACAACGTATACACACTGTACACACAATCACACCCTACACCCCACTGTACTGTATACACACTACACATGTACACACATTCGTACTATATCCATCAACGCAACGCGTACACACAATCACACTCTACACCCAACTATACTGTATATACACTACACACGCACACATTCATACTGTACACATCATCGCAACACATACACACACTGTACACACAACTGATCTGTATTCACAATACACACAACGACACACTACACATGCATGCACATTCGTACTACATACATCAACACATACACACTTTACACACCACTGATCTGTATACACAATACACACAACCACACTCTACACCCAACTATACTGTATACACACTACACATTTGTACTGTTTACATCAATGCAACGCATGCACACGCACACACACACGCACACACACACACACTGCAGTCCTTCCAGGTGCTGTGTGCCTGCTGCTCCAGTGGGGGGGAGAAGTTCTCTCACTGTGAAGACGCCTACAGCTTCCTGGCCCTACGCCCCTCCAGTCTGTCTGCAGAGCAGCTGCAGAGGGAGTACGACCGGGCCCTGCAAGAGCTGAAGCAGCCGAGCCTCTCCCAGGACATGGCCATCGACGTCTGAGGCAGGAGCACGAGGACCGGGAAGAGCTCTCTCACGGCCTCTGCGCTTCCTGCATTATAATGGGGTCCCTGCTAGGCCATCTGTCTAGTTTCTTGATGATGTCATGTGGTGATTTATGATGTCATGGAGGATGGGAATTGCTTTTCCCTGCTCCTGGGGTTCTGGTGAGGGGTTATCATGCAGACTAGAATCAAGGCTAGGGTGTTGCTGGTCTACAGCAGGGGGGTTTGGTCATGTCCGTGTTTCTAGTGTGACTGCAGAAAATTTCAAATGCACCTTTTTGACTATGTTCATTAATGGTATTTGGACAGCTTAAGTGAGGGGGGTGACTGTCACGTAGCTCCACAATGTCATACTTGGGATCCCCCACACGCGGTGTAATTCATGTGCCTGATCCCCATCTGTATGGTGTGAAATAATGGAACTGCACAATAAAATGGTCTCGATGGGAGCAGTCTGATTCCTTTGCCGTCTGTGATACAAGCTGCCCAGCCCTGTAGTTTAAGCCGATACCCTGGCTTCTCTCCAGACACAGCTGGGTGAGCTCCTCCACTCAGGACAGGAAGCTCTTCTGTACACAGAGGGTGGTGGGGGTGGGGAACAAGCTGCCCGGCCGTGTTGTTGAAGCTTATTCCTTCGCTTCTCTCCAGACACAGCTGGGTGAGCTTCTCCAGGACAGGAGGGTCTTCTGTACACAGAGTGGGGCAGGGGTGTGGAACAAGCCGCCCATCCCTGTGGTGGAAGCCGAGACCCTGGCTTCTCTCCAGACACACCTGGGTGAGCTCCTCCAGTCAGGACAGGAGGCTCCTCTGTACATAAAGGGTGGTGGGGGTGGGGTACAAACGTACCCTTCCATTTGACTAAACAACCTTTTCTCCATATCCCTGCTTTACCCTGAGAGCCAAGAGGGTGGAGTCCCATCCAAATAACAAAAGACACATCTATTCAACTGACACTCAGAGGTGACCGAACACATTTCAGGTTTACACCCCAGTTAAACGTGCCTTTCCTTCATTTCAGATCGCTCTGCTCCCCATGATCTCTGAAAACCCACTCTCACACACCACGCCCTCACATCGCACATGGCTCTACATTCACCAGCTGTAATACAGCTACGAACAAAGACAGACATTGAAGTTCGCCATTACTAAATGACATTCGTATTAGTTCATGCATGTATTAATGTTCACTGGAAAGCAGTTTCAGTTAAATATTAAAATGTTCCCAGCGACAGCTGCATAACAGACTCATGACAGTAGTGACCGTATTATGTCCACCCTATCTGGGGATGTTCTAATGTGACTCCAGCTGCTTAAACCACATGAAGAGGTGATGTCAGTTCGTCCCCCTACTTCAGTAACCACTAGAGGGCAGCAGCTCTTGCTCTGAGTTCGCTGAAAGAGAGACTTACAGAAGACACAGGCACAAGAACGGAGCCTGGAGAGATGTTCAAATAAACGCCGCCCCCCAGGGAGACCCGACTGTGTAAGAGCCTGGGACCTGTGAAAAGAGTCTTTTATATTTCTATTTAAGTGATTTTTTTAATATTTATTTTGTATTGCTGTACGCATCTTAATTTTTCGTCTATTCTGGTGTCTGGTTTTCTGTTTTTTTTGGCTTGTCTTGGACTGCTGTAACACATCAATTTCCCTTCAGGATCAATAAAGTCCTATATATCTTCTGCTCTGTTTTGTACCTTACAGAATGATGAGTTAAAAGCTAAGTCAGCCATTTACAGAGCAACACCCACACTAACACAGATGATTTTTTTTAATTCCCACAATAGATAACAGTATATTCAAACAAAGCAACAGCAATATAATAAACCTGACAGGAGCTACTTTAACACCTCACGCTCTTTCACACTTCAATTCTCTCAACAGATGGGCAAAAAAAAATTCCAGCAAAGAGATAAGACTTTTATTGTCCCCTGAGGGAATTTTGTATGGACACCCAGCACTCCTGTACATTTAAATAGCATGCACAAAAAGAGAGAAGAAAATAAAATCATTGCACATTACACTATTACAAAAAATAAGAAAAACACTGCACATCATTCTATTGCACATGTACAGTAGAACACATAACATGGAACGTTTATAACACATCGCAAAAACATATTGCACTCAGGTGGGTTGTAAGAGTCAAAATTGTTTATCCTTGACATTTTTGTGTTGACAGCTGTAATGCATAGTGGAACAAAGGAATCTTTGTATCCGTTTCACTTACCTTTGGGAACCCTGAAACGTTTGCCCGAAGGAAGAAGTTGGTATTCAGGGTTGAGGATGTGGGAAGGATCTGATATCATTGTTCCTGTCTGTCTGATTAGGGATTTTTCAAAGATGGCCTGCGGGGAGGGCTGCTGTTTCACTCCCTTGACCTTGAAAGCTGTCTGGATGAGGCGGGTCATTTGCCATTTAAAATGAACTGATAGATGACCGAACCACACTGAAATACCATATCTGATAATGCTCTCGATTACAGCTCCAGAGACAGATAAAGTGGGTGACCGCAGCTACTGTCTGCAACACAGTGTGGTGTGAATGATACAGGGTGTAAAGACCTTTTTCAGACGAGCTGCGATCAAATGATCGGAACACATAGGAGACGAAACTGGAAATTAGACCATCTAACAACCCAGCAAACAGGGCTGAATGGATAAGAAAACCCATAATTAATGAAGAAATATAAGGTAACCAAATGAGGAATCACAGGAGAAAATATATGAAATAATTTAAAAAACAGGAGTATAACAGTGGAGCTGATGTATGATATGCAAACAGACAAAAGGAAAAAAAAATCATTGTAAATGGAAAGAAAAAACATTCTAAGCAAGAAATTATTCTGCAGACTTCATGCTGTCAACACTAAAAACAATTCAAGTTAAACAGGGGGCTAATTTCAGCGGCCACATTTGTTGCTTCTGGTCTTAAGGCTGAATTCCAGTTTGGGGTGCTGCTTTCAGTTCATTACAACTGACCCCAGCAGGAAGGGCAGCCCCTACATCACAATTCTCGCGAGCTCTCACCCGTGATGAGAGCAGCCTTGCCCTGATCTCCACAAACATGGCGACCATACAGGACTTGCACAACGTTCAAGAATTTGTGAAGGTCTCGGAATTTCTCACATTTTGCAGTACCCTCAATAATTTCTTCTGAGACGGAGATTTAATAACTGGTTGGAGACACTGGGGCAGCAATCCCCGTTTAACACTACAAAGTGTACATTGCCACAAACAAAATACGTGTTCCTAAAAAACGTTGCAAACGCAAAAGATTCCCAATAGCCTCTGAACACAACTATAAAGTTTACTTTTACAGCGGTAAATCTATTTGGTAATAAACAAACAAGCCAATAGCATAATACCTTAACGCCCTCGCCCAGTGGTGAGGAGGAAGCGCACCTAGGCGCTCATAGTACCGCAAAGCAGGCTGGGAGTTGTAGCCGGGGGGAGTCTGAGGGTCAGCAGGATGATATGTATCTGCATACGTAAATATTGTGATAGTAGTTTTAGTGTCCTGTATAGCTCTATAAGTGTATAGCCCGAAGTTAACGAGTTACCACCCTAACCACGTGTAAGTGTTCTGTCGGTCTCCTCATGTGTGTATAGCCTGTGTTTGGTTTTTGTGTGGTTTTGTTTGGAGAATAAAGCCGTCGCTTGGTTTACGATCATGTCTCCACTTGTCCTTTGTCCTGAGGGAACCTGAAAAATGTTACATTGGTGTCAGAAGCGGGCAGGATGGACAGACCATGGCAGACATTCACTGATTTTGTCAAGCGCCGGCTAACCCTAAAAGAGACTGAACCCACCGGCAGCGCACATACAGAGCCTGAGCAACTCCTGGGTGCGACAGGTGGCCACAGCCCTTACCAGGGCTACCCAGTAGTGGTCTCGCTGGTAGAATTGGGGCGACTGCCCACTACTCCTGCCCAGTGGATGCCCAAGAGAGAAGATGCCCTCCCTGCCGGAGTCGGCCAGCTATTCCCACACCCGCCAGCGCGGGTGCGACCCGGTCGCTACGACGGGGAAGCGCCTTGGGAAACCTACGAGGCTCAGTTCCAGCTCGCGGCCCGGACAAATGGCTGGAGCCGGGCAGAGATGGCCGGCCACCTGGCGGCGGCGCTGGAAGGAGTGGCCTGCCAGGTTCTCCTGGATGTCCCAGAGGAGGACTGAGGTGAATACGCGGCGCTGGCAGCAGCTCTCCGGCTGGGCCCGGTCGCCGCTGATGTCATGTTCCTTGCCCGCCGAGGATACCCGGCTTTCCCCCGGGAGGCGCAGCGGGAGATGGCTCTTCAGGCCTTTCTCAAGGCCCTCTTACCCGAAGAGCCGTGCCGAAACAGGGAAACAGGTGCTTGCCTTCCGTCTGGGTACAGCGACGGTGCGCCTGCTACCTTGCACCCATCCAGGAGGACTGCATCCTGGGGCTGGACCTGCTGCAGCGAGTGGGGACCAGTTTGGACTTGGGATGGCAGGAGTTGGTGTGGCAGGGGGAGCGACTTCACCTGGTGGAGGGCAGGCCCGGCGAAGGCCGAGGGACACGGGCTTGCCGGAGACGGGAGAAAAAGAGGCAGTGGCGGTGGCAGTCGCAGGGGCGGACCGGGCCTGCGAGCCGGGGAGCGAGCGTGCCGGATCCTGCCCCTGAATCACCCGGGGGGCCTGACAAGGTGGCGGTGGTGGTGGCGGGGGCCGAGCATTGCGTGGAAGCGAGGCGCGCCATTGAGGACCTCTACCAGCGAAGCTGCGAGGGCCTCGATTGGGACCAGTGGCAGCGGCTCCAGGAACTACTCGCCCAAAACGAGGACCTCTTTGCGGCAAGGGATGAGGACTGCACCCGCACTGCCCTGGTCCAACACAACATCAACACTGGCGACGCTCAGCCCATCTGCATCCCACCGGGACACATGGCTCACGCCAAGCGTACTGCCGCCGAAGAAAAAATCTGGGAGATTGTCACAGCGGGGGTGATTGAGCCTGTGGTCGGCGCCAGCTATACTTCTCCGAAAAAAAGACGGCTCGTGGAGGTTCTGCGTGAACTACCGCAAGGTCAATGAGGTCACCTGGAAAGATTCCTACCCCCTGCCGAGGATAGACGACGCCCTGGACTACATCACCGGGTCGACCTGGTTCAGCTCCCTGGACCTCCGCTGCGGCTACTGGCAGGTACCGCTCGCTCCCGATGCTCGACCGAAGACGGCCTTTTCCATCGGCCAGGGCCTCTGGCAGTTTACTGTCATGCCCTTTGGCCTGTGCAATGCCCCGGCAACTTTCGAGACGCTGATGGAGAAGGTGCTGGCATCGGTCCTGTGGAACCAGTGTGTGCTGTATCTGGACGACCTGCTGGTTCATGCCAGGTGTTTCGACCAGGCCTTGACGAACCTCCAGGCGGTGCTGGCCTGCATCCGCCGTGCTGGCCTGAGGCTCAACCCCCGCAAGTGCGAGCTCCTGCGGCGGGAGGTGACATGTTGTTGGACAGCGAGGGGTGGCTACAGACCCAGGTAAGGTCGCCGCAGTGAGGGGCTGGCCAACTCCCCGCACCGTCGCAGAGCTGCGCAGCTTCGTATTATCGGTTGGCTTCGTATTATCGGAGGTTCGTCCAGGACTTTGCCAGCATCGCTCCCCCACTGCACTGCCTCACCAACAAGGGCCACCGCTTTGACTTGGACTCGGGCTTTCGGCCGGTTAAGTGAAGCTCTGGTGGGGGCCCCCGTGCTGGCCTACCCCGACCCGCGGTTACCGTATGTCCTAGATACCGACGCGAGTGACTCGGGGGTTGGGCGCGGTGTTGGCGCAGGAGGGGCCAGATGGGGAGCGTGTAGTTGCCTACTGCAGTTGGGCTTTGAATAAGGCTTAACGTAACTACTGGATGGAGTACCGAAAACTTGAAAAAGCTCTCGCAGTTAAATTCTTTTTAATGTTTTTAATGTTCTTTTTCTTTTTGTTTTGAAGTTGTTTCATTTGTTTGTTTGTTTTACAGTTTTCAGTGGGTTTGTAATGTTGTATAGGGGCTGAATTACTTTGTTCCATCCAAATTCCATTATGTGAATTTATGCTTTTTTAATATAAGCATTAACAATACAAGGCGTGCTCAAAAACTGTTACTTATTAGCTTAAGAAGCGGCAGTGTTTTGACAAAGTGTGGTATTCGAACAGTAAATGCTGAAGTGTTTAATACTTTCTTGAGAGCAGATCTCCCTCGATTTAGACAAACTCTTGTTCGGCCGATGATTTCAGATCAAAATCTGAATCAAGTGGAAAGAAAGCTGAATTACGCAAAGGTCATATAAGGCACTGGGTATCAGTGGGTACACCATCAGGTCCTGCTAGGAGGATTGGGAGGATCAAATTGACACAGAGGGACCCAATGTGGGGGCTGAACCCACAGTTCTGAGATTAAGAGATTCATGCTCTATCGACCGCGCCTATATAAATCTTGTGCTACAGCAGTAATGTTTCTGGGTGTGGATGAACATGACATAATAGGCTGACAGTAGGAACACGTGGCCCACAGGCAGTGATAGTATCACTATCACATTTGGCTGCAGTATATTGTGTTGAGAGCAGCAATAACTTTCCTGCAGAGATGGGAGTGCCTTTAATACAGCTCTTTCAATTGGACAGAGTAACAGGAACCGACCTAAAGTTTCGGCTGTGAATCCATCTCCACATGGGGAAAAGAGACAGTAAAATAGCGATGAAGAAACAGAAAGAATTGTGCTCGCTGCAAAGTAGGAAAGAGGTGGTCAGACACATAAAACAGCTTGGTGATAATTTGCAGCGACAGTTTTATGTTATTTAGTACACAGATTTCTCTTCATGTTCCTTAAGATGTGTAATTTGTATGATGGTTGTATGAGAACAGTTTCTTCTAAAGTCCTGTCAATTGACAGTGGAGAGCTAGCTGGTGCACATCTTCAAGAAGACTTTCTTTAAGGCGATTACAAGTTTCTTGAACAAATCTGTGTCATATTTTTAAAATAATTTAGCTAATGAGCAACGAGAGTATAAATGAACTCTCCCACCCTCCATTCAAAGATAAAACTCCATGTGCGAGTCTAAGTTTCTTTGTAGCTACTGATGTTTGTCATTATTGGACATTCCCGGTGATATTGACTAAGGAGCTCAATTTTTACGTGTTGTAGTTTAACATGTGCAAAACATTTGTATCCCCTGCAAATATCGGCAAGGTCAGTGATATTCTCAACAATGTGTGCCATTGCAATTCATGCCATACGTTTTCCCAATGTATTCTGACATGCCAAGATCAGAGGGTCATATTTAAAAAACTGGTGCATTAAAATTTTTTGTACTTCAGGATTTTGATAGTCTGTTACATTGTCTTTCACACGTCGGTGTCAGAACTGTGAGACATTTTCATAATCGGGGGGAAGGCCGTAGCAATAAGCAGAAAGTGCAATCACCCTTTCCCAGTGTAAGTCCGTGTTGTGATGAGTTTCTAAAATTGGTTTGCGATTTTCTGAAATATATTCCATACAAAAATATAATTTGGACAGCCGCTATTTATTTGGATATTCCCTTTCACTGAAGATGTCTACAGTATTCCAGCCGGATTAGTACTGATCGACGAGAGCCATCTACAGGCGAAAGGCGACATAACATAACAGCAGCAGCATTTAAGGTGGAACGAAAAACGCGAATAAGAAGCTGGCGAATAAGAAGCCAACTTCAGCCTCGTAGCAGACCCTGGGAGGCACGCTCAAAATAATCATCTTTCCCAGTACTTCAGAGTCATATTTAGAGCGCTTTACTGCAATTTTATGTGATCGATGGAAGATGTGAAGCCATAGAGCCTGTACTGCGCTTTCACATTGAAATTGAAGCCATTTCTTATGCTTTCTCTCAGTGTCGGGGCTGCAATTGCGTGTAAAGGAGGCGACTTGAAAATGAAACGTGTAATCACCTTACAGAGGGTCTTCACGACGGGGTGCGTCAGCTAGTTTTCCATTATTGTCAATTTACTGGACTTCTGAAGAAACCTATCGACATCGAAAATACAAACTGCACAGCTTAAGGCACATGAAGAGAAATCCGTGTGCTGATTGACTCAAAAATGTCGCTACAAATAATCCGCCGGGTTGATTTACTTGTCCGACCACCTCCCTCCGTCCCTCTTTGCTGTTAGCACAATTCTTCCACTTTCTTTTCTTGTATTTTCCTTGCTATTTTACTGTTGCTTTTCCCCATGAGGAGATGGATCCACAACCGAAACCGTTTTCACCCTGTGTTTCTGCAGCGTCAGTCTGTATGAGAAGCACAGCTCCAGTGGCGCAATCGGTCAGCGCGCGGTACTTATATAACAGTGCACAGCGGAGTCATGCCGAGGTTGTGAGTTCGAGCCTCACCTGGAGCAGTATAGCCTGTCTTTAGCTACTGAAAGCAACTGTCGAGTTTAGATACTCTTAGGTATTTGATGGAGATAAATTAACATCAAACGAACAAGTAAAGGTAAAGGTTTATTTCGAGTCACGATCAAAGAAGGCTCCACAGCTGAAACATTGTTTCCTTCTCTTTTCAGCATGGAATAAACCTATACTTTTCCCTTTGCAGCATGCCCACGCATGCTGACGCAGCTCCCTACTTAAATTACTATCAGCTGTGTACTGTAATATGATTTGACTCCACGCTTGTGTTTCTCGGGAGACAGCAGAAATATTGAGGATTTGCGGCTACAGAAAATAATGTGAACTTTACAGGCAAAAGTAAGGTTACGTTAAAGAAACAAAAACTTATTGTCACCCTTTTCAACTTGATTATTTAAGACATTTGTTCGGAATAGTATATCTTCTCGTGTCTGTGGCTGTTGTCCTACAATAACGGTGGTGAAATAGCAGGAATGTGCAGAAAGAATCGGAGATAGAACAGAAGACTCATCTAGTCGATAGTAAGGTTGTGTAGGACCTCACACACGTCGATGTCAGTGTTGAGTAGTGTGGTTTAAATCTTCTTCACGAACCAGAAAGGAGTAGAAACCTAAAGTCTTCTGATCCGTAATCAGACACGTTATCTATTGTGCCATTGGCGTTTGCATCGCGTTCCCATACAGCACCACATTCAGTTCAGAGCCGCTACTATTCATGTGTTTTGTACGTGTGTCTTATTACTACGTCTTTCATTATGTCTGGTTTAAAATAATGTATCTTTAAAACAGACAAAGGGTTTATGAGTCTCCCTGAAATTCACACACGAAGAATAAAAGATATCACGTTTAAAAAGAACACAGAGATGCCGGCGATAGAAAACGGAGCGTCTTAAGTGCGCGCTATCACTGAACTAAACTCCCGATCGGTAAGTTTGTCGGCGGCTTTTTAATTGTGTTAGGAAGAGCAAACAGTCCACAGTGTACATTTTAAAGGTCTAAGCAAAACAATCAGACGTGAGGATTATTCAGAACAGGAGCCTCTACTTCTTTGTATACTGAGTTTTCGGGTGAATGTCAAAGTGAAAGACAAATGAGCAATTTTCACTTTTTGATTAAGGAACAAGAAAACACCATCCTTCAAACTGGATTCAGACCTGGGATATAAGAAATACTCGCTGCTTTTTCTACAGTCTTAAGAGCTAGCAACTGAGCTATCGAGAGGTCGGAAAGTAAATGTTTTGTCACACGCGTAGCCCAATGCAGTGTAGTGTTCCTCTTTATTTAAATCCCAGTTCGACATCAAAATACTCACTCCCATAGTCTCGTTTAGTAGAAGAAATGGACCAGGCTTCTACTGTATAAACGTCCAGAGTTCTTATAAAACATTTGAAGGGATATCAGTGCAGGAGGAAATTGACTCTTTTTCTAGTGGGATCAGGATCACATAAAACCTTTCGTTTGGATTGAGAAGAGGATCATGGTGACACTCAAAACATACTAACCTTTGCTTCTTTCGAGGACGAATGGATTATTGAGCTGCGAACATCGGTTCAAATCAAATCTCTCCAACTGCAGTTGCTTCTTTGAGAGTTTCTCCAAATCTTTCAACTGAACGTCAATATCGAGGGATATTGACGGTAAAATCTTACGGATTTTGGTTTTCTTTTGATCGAAATTGTATTAAAATTCGAGCCTCTTTCACAGTTGTATAATACTTTCCCCTGCATCCTCAGATAAAAATTCTAAATACCACAAAGTTACAATATATGGAATAGCATTAATTTTTAACTGTTTTTTAAAATTTGCATTTATTTAGAGCTACATTTAGTGCCAGGTAAAGATAACATTGTTTATATTGATGGGATATAAATGTACGATGAATTTATGAGCTAAAAGGTGTACGCAGGTGCCTTTTGCGTACTTTAATCAAAGACAATAAATAACTTTCACTCAGACGTTGATCAGAAGCTCAATAAATGACGAAGCAGAGGCTCCTGTTCCGAATTCCCCTCACGTCTGATGGTCGTGTTCTGATCAAGATCAATCTAAATTGGTACAAGGGATTTGAACAAATCTGGTCTTTAAGTTCAGGGACTGCTCTGTCTGCTTTGTAATTCAAAAATAGATACAAATGTCAAGTTTTTTATAGATAAAGTGTTGTCTGTTTTCAAAAGTTAGGTACTTAATTGACTTTATGATTTGGTTTTGATTTTGAATCGTTATATTATTAAGTTTGTGCTTTCTCTGTTTTTATCGTATTGTGAAGTTATTTTTTAAACAAACGCTTACAAAGGCAAACAGGGCACACAGTACAAGCTACTGTGCACTTTTGGGAGTATACCAGGTTCGATATAAAATCGCAAAAATGTAAAAGGAGAAAATACCCCAGACTGCGTGTAAAGCCCTCCTTGAGGTATGCTTTCAAAATAGCTGCACCAGGCACTTGGACACAGATAAACACAGGGATTTAAAATTCAGGAATATGAATGGTCAATTGCTTACAGTTGGTTTTTTTACGTTTCGTATTTAGCGATTTGTGTATAAATCTTTTAACAATTCATTAAAATGCTAACAATATGTAAAATAAAAACAACAGCACCGTTAAATGCCGGGGAGATGGGCAGTTTTTTTTTTTACAATCAGATTCCAATCTCTAATGCTGTGTGTGAGAGCTGTGTGTGAGAGCTTACTGTACATAACGTTCCTTTTCTCACATTTTCTGACAACTATTTTTTCTGACCAAAGGGGCACCCTGTCAAGATGTGAGTCGCTCTTGAATCAGAGCTGGGTGACACGGGCTTCTTTTCTGATATAGTTGTACGAGAAGCAGGAGGAATCGCTTCACTCGTATGAAGCATGAGCTGAATCAGGAGTGAGACATTTCGTGTGTTTGTGCATATGTCAACGCCTGACCTACATCGTAAAACTAAAACTAAATTAAAAACTAACATTAAGTTGTCAGAGACATTCATTTATATACAAACATTACTTGTTTCTTTGCAGATATGCATGCTGAAGTAGCTACCCACCTGAATATATTAAACGTTTCATCTATACAATCAACATAGTGTTCTCCTGAATAACTACTCGAAAGAAGCCGCAGCTCAGGTGTTAGAGAGATTTGAAATCAGATCGATGGATTTAGAGTCCAGACTGCTAACCGACAGCTGACACAGGTCTTTTACAGAACTGTTTTGATTTTTTCTACTTTGTCCCCGTGACGTCATTGTCCTGCTCGCAGCCGAGCCCGACACACGGTACCATCTGGTTTCTGTCGCTGGACGCTCACCCTGCGGTCCATGTGGGTCCTCATGCCCCAGTATAATGACGGGGACACTAAACTGTAAACAGGTGCCGTCCGTCGGCTGAGAAGTAAAACTGAGGTCCTGACTCTCTCTGGCCTTTAAAAATCCCAGGTCGTCTCTTGAAAGAGTAGGGGTGTAACCCCGGCATCCTGGCCCAATTTTCCATTGGCCCTTACCAGTCATGGCCTCCTAATAATCCCCATCTATGAACTGGCTTCATTACTCTGCTCTCCTCCCCACTGATTGTTGATGTGTGGTGAGCATTTTGGCACAGTATGGCTGCCGTTGCATCATCCAGGTGGGGCTGCACATTGGTGGCGGTAGTGGGATTCCCCATTACCTGTAAAGCGCTTTGAGTGGAGTGTCCAGAAAAGCGCTATATAAGTGTAAGTGATAATAATAATTATTATTATTATGTAAATTGCAATAAAAATAGAATATTTGATTCAAAATCGATTAATGTAAAAACTGATAAAGCTAATGCTTTTTTCAGGGCTATATCTACTTTTTTTAAAAAAGAGAAGTCTGTCGCGATTGTGAAATTTGGAGAAGATGCACCAGCGGGTGCCTTCACATCTCCAGCTTCAGTCTCGCCTCTAGCTGCGAGAAGGTTAAAAGCACACAAGTGATCTGTAGACGATGTTTGGGGAAGAGATAATTCTGTTTTCAGCACAGAGAGTGAGAATGAGCTCAGTCCGGCTCCAAGCAGAATCCATTCTGGTTTGGTTACTGTTAGACTGTGCGTCTGAGGCTCTTTGGATCGCAATGTGAAAAAAAACAATTCCTCACATCGAGAGGAAGGGAAGATATCATGTTTAAAAAATCAGAACCGAAGACTTGGATCCGGGGCCTCATACTTATCAAATTATTAAAATAATAGTTATTAAAATATCAGATTGTGTTTCTGCAACATTTCGTGCACAGTACGCCATTTTATCTAAAAATAAAACAACAGCCACAACAAGGGCTTTACACGCAGTCTGGGGTATTTTCCCCTTTTATATTTTTGCCACTTTATAAAGAACCTGTTATACTCCCAAAAGTGCACAGTAGATTGTACTTAATAAAAATGTACAATTCACCGCTGGTATAAACAGATGTGTGCCGTGTCTGCCTTTGTAAGCATTTGTTTAAAAAATAAGTTCACAATACGATAAAAACACAGAAAGCACAAAGTTAATAATACAACGATACAAAATCAATACCAAATCATAAAGCCAATTAAGTAGCTATCCTTTGAAAACAGAGAACACCTTTATATCTACAAAAAACTTGACATTTGCATTACAAAATGTGTTTTTGAATTACAAAGCAGACAGAGTACTCCCTTAATTCATAGATCAGATCTTGGCCAAAACAAGACAATCAGACGGGAGCTGAATTCGGAACAGGAGCCTCTGCTTCGTCGTTTATTGAGCTTTTGATCAACGACTGAATTACACAGATTCACTATTTTAACTCTTTGATTAAAATACACAAAAGGAACTTTCCTTCAAGCCAGAGTCAAACCAACAACCTAAGGATTCCCAAGTGTTTCCACTAGAGTTCCCCACTCTACCAACTGAGCTATCAGGAGTTGCTCTCTGGCACATACTGCCCAATGTAGTGAAATGTTCCGGATGAGTAAAATCCCAGATCGGCATTGTTTCCAACTCGTTTCCTTAGTATTTTTTACCTTGAATTTAAGCCACAAACCAGGATTCTACTGTATAAACTTCTGGGGATATTAAAACATGTTTGATGGGGCATCAATCATTCCAGGCGGAAATGTACTCCTTTTTTTTTCTTGGGGGAAATGAGGAACAAAACTAAATGCCATTCTGTGTTTCTTAGAAGCATTATCACAGCTAATGCATGTAATGCCTTTAGTATGTGAAGGTGAGAGTTCAGTTATGCCAGGGAGTAAAGAGAACAGAAATTTAGAAAATTCATATTTAAATAGATTGCAAATCTTCAAAGTGTTCTGTCACTGCAAAATTATTACAGGGGTCTACCAGCTGCGATACGTGCTTGTTTTGGGACTATTTCCAATAAGTATCGCATTCGCAGTAATTGTGTGTCCTTACTGGTATCTTTTAAACTGTGAGGGACATTCGGTTATATAGTCATTATCCGATTTTAACGTGTCGTGCATTTTAATTTACTGAACATATAAATTGAAACGTTCTGAGTCAGAGCCCCTGCACTTCGTGCTAATTAGAACCACAACAATGCTCCCGTGTCCTGAGCACCACACTGAGCACACGTTCAGCTGGGCTCTGACTTTGTTCAGTACGACTTCTTGTTGCAGTTGAGCTCAGAGCTAGAGCTGATCTCCATATTCTACCGCACTAAGTACTTCGAAAGTTAGTCCACAGTACACACTTTTAAGTGGAGTCAGGTTTTTAAAAAATTAAACCAGCGCCCTGTCACAGAAAAGTACCCCGGTTTCCCGCGAAACAAGCGTAGGTACTCAGCACTATACTAACGAGGAGCGCTTATTCACAGCTGAGCGTGAGCTCTGTTTACTGTCAGCAGACATTTCCTCATTTCCAATGACGTTTTCGCCTGCTCTCAGCTTTTTAAAGACGGTCATAAACGCTCATGAAGTAATTCATGTCAGTTTGAAGTCTGTTTCTGTTGTCTCGGCTCTTGACGAAGAAAAGCCGTACCTGGGAGACTCCCTCTCTGAAGAAGTTTGCCGTCACCCTGCAAGGGAGAAGAGCCATCAATCACTGAGACAATTAACATTAAACACGTGAAATGCGAGATGTTTTGATTTTTTTCCCACTTAAGGCTTCTATCGTTTCTACTCGAACGAGAAAAGCTTTTCATCAGAAGTGGGATTTGAACAAACGTCTCCAAGAGAAACTGCTAACTGAACTCAACGCCTTTGACAACGAGCCTTCCTGCCTGTGGTTATTGTATTGAATTATATGTTTTATTTATTTCATAGAGGAAACTTGTACGAGCAAATGTAAAGTTTAGAGAAACTTTAAATAAAAAAATAAAAACGATCAGAAATCAAAAGTGCTTATTTTGCGGATCAGTACTGTATATTCCGATACCGGTGGTTCTGCAGAAGAAATAAGCCGAACTCCAAACACTGTTGCCATTACGGCTACTCTGGCTGCAGCTGCTTTAAGATCTACTCAGCGGGCACAGAAAGTTGAAGGAGGTCAGACTGGTTTGCGCTGTCTAAATAACAGTGTGCGAATTTAAACCTATTTAAATAAGATTATTTACAATGTAATACATGCTCCAAAAGCGTTAATACTGCACTGGCTGCTATTTGAAACGCCTTCATAAATGACGCGTAATAGAGATTGATGCAGTTGGCTTTTATGCTTCACAATACATTGGAATCAGGAAAGTATACTGTATTGTAATCAGGAAAATAAATCAATTATTAATATCCAATACAACGTCTGTTCTTAAAAATGATAGCTGTTTTACACTGACGTCGCTCTTTATGAGATAATCCAGATTGTGAAGACGACTGCACCCTAGCAGATCAAAATATTACACGAAGGCTGTAAAGCACGCTCTGAATTGATCCGAATATTTAATTTCCGCGATCCGTTTAGGCTACAACAGGCAACTTGGCGCTTCTCCAGCAAACCATTTCTCAGTTTTGTGAATTACTTGTGCTTCCAGCACACTAACACCTGCAGCTTGTCAGGATGGCCGAGTGGTCTAATTCGCCAGATTTAAGGGCTCGTGTTTTTCCATTGCTTGGGTGTTTTGGTCTCTGAATAGAGGCGTGGGTTCAAATCCCACTCTGACAGCTACTGTCTTTTCCCTGCCTTGCGTTTTTCCTGTCTTCTTGTGCTCGCTGACAACGACAGGAAGAGGAAAACGGAGAAACCGGCTTGGGGGCACATGATGGGCAGGGAAATACTTCTTGAACACTTATGTGATCAGCAGAAAGTCAAATAGGCTTCGATGTCTGCCTTAAGAACTGTTTGGGCTGCCTGTAATCGAGGAAAGATTAACTGCAAAGTATGCATTCAAATGTGAAAGACCGAAATAGAAAACCAGAGAAAGACTTATTAAAAGAAACATTGTTTTCCTTGCGGTTTCTCCTGTATTTCACTGGCTGGAGACACTGTGTCCGGGCTCAGCGGTTATATAAGAAAAGACACAGGCGCGGTTCAGGGTTCTGCGCTCCCCGTGCGGAATGCGCGTCTCTTCTCTCCTTTAATACCTTCATACACTCCTCTCAAACCATAGCAAATTCCCGGAATATTTCGGTTTTACCTATTTCACAGGTAGTGGGTCTTTCTTTCCGAGATCACAGGTAGAAACAATAAACACGCTGAAAACAGGAAGGTATTCCTGATCGTAGGCGAAGATGTGCAAAAATAAATTTCCTAAAATCCAATACGGTCCAGTCCCGTTCAGGTACTATTCTGATGTAGATGAATATTTTTGGCACAGCTGTTACAACAAACAGGCAAATAAACTTTTTTTATTATTTCATTCGAGCTGTAGTTTTGAAAATGTTTTTTTTTTCCATTCACTAAATAATACAAAACACAAACCCACCATAAACGTCTGACCATTGATATTCCTGAATTATAAGCTCGTACACACGTACCGCGAAATTCGTGCAAGAGTCACAGCTGGGAGGCAGTTCAACGAATATGATGCCTTTCAGGGGCCGAGTATTAGACACGCCTTATCGTGCAGAGATTATTCTTCCTCTACCGCAGTCTTTGCCTCGGACCACCCCTCTTGGCACATTAGCACTTTTAATTTTCGATTTTCTATATAGAACACCAAATATCTTGAGGAAGTCTGTCAAGCAAAGACTGCTGGATAATTGATGTGCAAACGTAGGTTCAAAATCAACATCCTCTGCTATTGCCGTTGATTCTTTGAGAGTTTCTTCAAGTTCTTCATCTGACCTTCAGTATCGAGGGATATTGAGCATAATACCGTACTATTTGTAGCTTTCTTTTGATCGCCCGTTTTATTAAAATGCCAGCCTCTTTTACAGTTATTTAGATGTTTGGCAAGGTGTAATAGCCCCCCTCGCATCCTCAGCTAAAATATTTTAAAAGTACAACAAAATTACATTATATTGAACAGCGTTTATGTTAACATTTATATTCAAATTAAAGTAAATATACGAAAATATTAAAATACAACTTCGGCGATCTGTCGTTTTTGCTTGTCAAGTTCTCAAACAATTTTGCTATGTATTTTAAATTACTTTAGCTGAAGATGCAACGGGAGCATTCCCGCCACCCACTGGAACCTATAATTCCATGGGTGAATACTAACTGCTTGGAAGTTGCCAATGTCCGTAATTATTGGAAATTCCCGGTAATGTTGTTCTACATGTTGTTTTACATGTTCTGTAAAACAAGACAGGAAAAAAAGTTACCGCTGCAATTCGGATCCAGGATCTCCTCTTTATGAAACAGGTGTTTTAACCAGCTTTATCACAGCGCCGGCAGAACACTATTCTTATACAGGTGGATACCCACCCTCAAACCTTTGTTCTCCCGCTACTTTACCTTTGCCTACTGCCCTGTCTCTCTCACACCTGAAGAAGGCTCCACGGCCGAAACGTTGTTGTCTCTTTCTTCTTTTTTTTCAGCATGGAATAAACCTATTACCTATTCTTATACAGCCGCTTGGACACACCGCTCTGAGACATCTGAGGCCGATGTGCGCTGAGCCTGGTCGCCGACCAAAATCATGCCCAAGTGTAGATGGCTTTCGTGACGAGGTGGCCGAGTGGTTAAGGCGATGGATTGCTAATCCCTTGTGCTCTGCACGCGTGTCCCATCCTTGTCGGTTTATGTCTTCGACTTGTGATCCGTTTCTAAGTCGGACTTGCTTTCTTTAGCTACTGTAGTAGAGCAGTAATATTTCTAGCGTTGGCTGAACATGGCTTACAGCAGTAGCTGACAGATATAGTCTCTTAATAGGTTAAATTTATGCTTTGTACTGCTTTCACCTGATATTAATAGTAGTCCTGATGAACGATTTAGGGACATGGCGCATCTTGAAAATGTTCTTGTTAATTTCAGTTTGGAAAAAATGCACTCACCAGAAGCAGAAACTGGTCGTATCTGCAAAATGCGCAATGCAATAGCAATGTCTTGCTATGAGTCCTTACCTGTTACAGGAGGCGTTGTAGGACTTTTTAGCTCAGAAAAAGCTATCAATTCATCTTACATTTCTACTCCATCAATATTAGCAATGTTATCTTTACTAAGCTCTAAATATAGCTCTAATTAAATGCAAATTTTAAAATACATTTTAAAATAAATGCTATTCCATATATTGTAACTTTGTGGTATTTAGAATTTTTATCTGAGGATGCAAGGGAAAGTATTATACAAATGTGAAAGAGGCTTGTATTTTAATACAATTTTCGATCAAAAGAAAACCAAAATCCGTATGATATTACCGTCAATATCCCTTGATATCAACGTTCAGTTGAAAGATTTGAAGAAACTCTCAAACAAGCAACTGCAGTAGCAGAGAGTTTTGATTTGAACCGATGCTTGCAGCTCAATACTCCATTCGTCCTTGAAAGAAGCAAAGACAGGGATGTTTTGAGTGTCTCCATGACCCTCTTCTCAATCCAAAAGAAAGGTTTTATATGATCCTGATACCACTAGAAAAAGGGTCAATTTTTGCCTGCACTGATGTCCCTTCAAACGTTTTACGTTAAGAACTCTGGACGTTTATACAGTGGAAGCCTGGTCCATTTCTTCTTCTGAACGAGACTATGGGAGTGAGTATTTTGATGTCGAACTGGGATTTAAATAAAGAGGAACACTAAACTACATTGGGCTACACGTGTGACAAAGCGTTTACTTTTCGACCTCTCGATAGCTCAGTTACTAGATCTTAAGACTGTAAACAAAAACAGCGGGTATTTCCTATGTCCCTGGTTTGAATCCAGCTCGAAGGATGGTGTTTTCTTGTTCCTTAATCAAAAAGGGAAAATTGCGAATTTGTCTTTCACTTTGACGTTCACCCGAAAGCTCAGTATACAAAGAAGTAGAGGCTCCTGTTCTGAATAATCCTCACGTCTGACTGTTTTGCTTAGACCTTTAAAATGTACACTGTGGACTGTTTGCTCTTCCTAACACAATTAAAAAGCCGCCGACAAACTTACCGATCGGGAGTTTAGTTCAGTGATAGCGCGCACTTAAGACGCTCCGTTTTCTATCGCCGGCATCTCTGTATTCTTTTTAAACGCGATATCTTTTATTCTTCGTGTGTGAATTTCAGGGAGACTCATAAACTCTTTGTCTGTTTTAAAGATATATTATTTTAAACCAGACATAATGAAAGACGTAGTAACTAGACACGTACAAAACACATGAATAGTAGCGGCTCTGAACTGAATGTGGTGCTGTATGGGAACGCGATGCAAACGCCAATGGCACAATGGATAACGTGTCTGATTACGGATCAGAAGACTTTAGGTTTCTACTCCTTCCTGGTTCGTGAAGAAGCTTTTAAACCACGCTACTCAACACTGACATCGTAGTGTGTGCGGTCCTACACAACCTTACTATCGACTGGATGAGTCTTCTGTTCAATCTCCGATTCTTTCCGCACATTCCTGCTATTTCACCACCGTTATTGTAGGATAACAGCCACAGACACGAGAAGATATACTATTCCGAACAAATGTCTTAAAAAATCACGTTAAAAAGGGTGACAATAAGTTTTTGTTTCTTTAACGTAACCTTACTTTTGCCTGTAAAGTTCACATTATTTTCTGTAGCCGCAAATCCCCAATATTTCTGCTGTCTCCCGAGAAACACAAGCGTGGAGTCAAATCATATTAGATAACACAACACATCTATTAATTTAACACCCAGATGTGACAGAACACATGTAAGACTTACACACAGCTTTTAATATGCTATAGTGAATTTGCAAGTGTCCTGGGGAGGGAAGAGAACTGATATTAAGGAAATACATATTTAAAGGGGATGTAAGTCTTAAATGTGTTTTGTCACATCTGGGTGTTAACTGAATAATTTTTTAGCATTATTTATTGTGTTTTGACTCTATACTTGTGTTTCTCAGGAGACAGCAGAAATATTGATGTTTACATTAATTTTCACATTCCCGGTGATATTGACTTAGGTACTCAACTATTTACTCGTACTGTAGTTTGACTCGTGTCAAAAGTTGAAAATCTCTGCAAACATCAAGATGGCTAAGGACGTGGAAAGAAACTCAATCACATTTAGAGAAGGTAATGTTTAGATCGGATTAATTCGAAGTGTGTCTCTGCGTGCGTTTGATCTACCAACGTTGTGTTTAACTGAAGGACACCCTGAGTGTGGCATAGAAACTAACACATGTCGTATTTTTTCTACATTCACAGATTTTTGGCTAAAGTAAAAACAAATCGTTGTCATTTTCTTGCCAGCTGGCAGTAATTCTTTTGCATTGATAAGAAAGATGAGCACTTTATCTTCCGCAATGTGTGGATTTCTTGAAAAATAAGCTGTGCCAAAAATGAAATGAACACTTTTAAACATAATGCAGAAGCATGTTGTCTATACCAATAAACGGTGCGAGAAGACAGGAAGAAAAGCACCGCTGGGATTTGAACCCAGGATTTCCTGTTTATTAGACAGGAGCTTTAATCAACTAAGCCACAACGACGGCGAAGCAATATCCTTTTACAGCCAATTGCACACACCGCTCTGTCACATCTTCGTTCGGTGTGCGGTGAGCCTGCTCGCTGAGCATGTTGAGAAAGGATGTGCAATGGCTTTTATCCGGCAATTTCATTACCAAGGAGCTCAATATGCTTTTGATGATCTACAGGGTGTCCAGTGCAACACAGGCGATGGACTGCTAGGATTTGGAGCCAGGATTTCCCGTTAACTAGACAGGTACTTTAACCAACTAAGCCACGGCGCCGGCAGAATTCTCCTCTTTTACTGCCACTTGGACACACCGCTCTGTGACACCTGCGTTCAGTAAGCGCTGAGTCGGCTGGCTGAGCACGTTCCCTCCTTTACATTCAATAGGAGCCCCGACACGAAGAGAAATGGCTTTTATTGTGCACTTTTCATGTCCAATGCGCTTGACATCTCCCAAGGGCGACAGAGTTCATTTACGACACTTTTCCTTTCTTTCTTTCTTCTTTCTGTACTCTTTGATGAAACAAAACGAGAAATCATGTAAGGGAAAATGTCTTTTTTCATGGAGAAAACATGCACCAGGAAATGTTGTGTTTAGAAGAAGTGAGTTAACATGAAAAGTGACCTAATTTACCGGAGCAAATGCTCACCTAGCAAGATCTGCTTTACTACTAGAGAGAAGTAGAGTGAAAGACGTGATCATTTCACGCCGTTGTGGAACAAAACGCTTTTTTCTTGGAATTCTAAATCAATTAGAAATTCAGAGCGACACATAAAGGCTTTGTCTGCTTAAAAGTGATGATTTTTAAAAACTGATAAAAATGTAAAAAACACGTTTCTCACGTAGAAATTTAAGATGGGGGTGGGGTATTACTAGTAGCGGCGCTGAACTCACCATGGTGCAATTCAGTTACGTGGCGGGCTAGTGGTTTAATGGATAACGTGTCTGATTTCGGTTTATAAGATTGTCGATTTGACTTCTACCGGGGTTGTGTGATTTAAATCAGGCTCCTCAGAAATAGATGTCCGTTATGTAAATGAACCGCACCTGAAAGCAAACGTTGGGTCTGGGTTCCTTTCTTTCCTGCATGAAATAGCAATCGTTACAAAAAAAACACCAACTAATGTCCAATAGTCCAATAGTTAGTTATTTAAGTAAACATGAATATACTGTAAGGTCTTGGTACACGGGAGTGGATTTCAACCACAATTAAAAAAGGGCAAATTATAATTACAGGCTTCAAACACTTTTTCATACAAAAGTGACCAAACACTCCCTAACTTTCAGGTTTGCTTGAACCTGTAACAAAAAAGCGGTCTGAAACTTCCATTCTCTGATGTCACTTTCTCTGAAGTCAGACGTGATGTTTCGCGGACGTGCAGTGTGCCTTTCCTCTTGTCGTGTTCAAGATGAAACGCTGCATAAGCTCCTGACTGCGTGTTCTGTACTGTTCTGTTATTTCGTTCAGATTACCTATGTGGTGTACAGATAAAACCGAACAGCGTGGTGTAATTCCCGGGTTTGGCACCAGCAACACCTGCAAACCCATCAGCTGACCTCGACGTGATTTGAACACGCAACCTTCTGATCTGGAGTCAGACGCGCTACCGTTGCGCCACGAGATCACTCGCTACACGTGCTTTTAATTCCCCCAAAGAGAAAAATCAGCGTCCCTGAAAATTTTTTTTTTCATTCTCTCCTGTGAGGAACACCGCAACGAGGGTCTCTTCTTCCCAGACCACAGATTATTCTTCCTGCTCGGCTCTCACACAGGGAGCAGACACACCGTCTCCACTAATGTGTTTACTACATCTATAGATCTGACCCCCTACAGCCCCGATATTGCTGGACAGGATATTTACCACCAGCCTCGTGAACTTCTCATCTTGACCTCTCCCAGGAGGAGCACAATTAACACAGAATCCCCTCTCCATTTAGCATTTATCAAATTGCGTGGATGCAGACATCACTCAGAATCAC